>NW_024582703.1:8672-92234 GCF_018398535.1 Haplochromis burtoni | reverse complement strand
GGCCAAATCTTATGCAAGTCTTTTATAAGTTTTTCTATTTTTTTTCCATATGGGAAGATCCAGAGTGTGTCCGTGCTCATGTATTGTGTGTGAGACGTTTTTCAGCTGCAAGAAAACACAGACGCTGTAAGAAAAGTAAAGGAGTCTGTGGATGCTAATACGGAAGCTATTAAATCTGTGGTGGAAGATGTGAAACGTATTAAAACGCAGATGGCGACGCTGAAAAAAGAGAACGAGGCTCTTCGTGAAATGTGTCTGGAGCATGCTAGATACAAACGGAGATGGTCTTTGCTGCTAACTGGCGTTCCTGAAAAGGAGGGGGAAAGCATGAGAGAAGAAATAATCAGAATTCTGACCAAGATCATTTCTGCAAACGCCGAGCAGCTATACAACACAGTGGATACAGTGCACCGGCTGGGTCAGAAGGGACGAGTTGGTGACAAACTCAGGCTGATTGTCATACAGTTTGCCATGAGAACTGTTCGAGACCTAGTGTGGAAGATGTCCAAGGAGGCGAAGTTCTGCAAGGAGATGAAGATTCGGTTTAGAGAGGACTTTTGTAAGGAAGACAGAGAAGCCCGCAAACGTCTGTGGCCGAGGGTGGAGGAGGCAAGGAGCAGAGGGCTCAAAGCTTTCCTGGAGGACGGATATGTTGTCATCGATGGTCGTCAAATCAAAGAATGAAAGAACTTTATAACGACCTAGATAAGAAGGTATAACTGTTCAACTAAATTTAAGCCGGTAACTTGCTCAATGGTCCTTAACTTTCACTGGGTTTATTAGTTAATAGGAGGTAAAACGTTCCATTGCCCTACTCTAGTTATTACAGCACTTTCAAGCTATATTCAATGGTTCTTTCAATATTTTCTTTAAATGTTCGAGGTTTAAGAAGTAAAATAAAGCATAAAGCGATTTTTCTTTTTTGTAAGGAAGAGCCTAACACAAATTGTTTTTTATTTCAAGAGACACACAGTAGTAAAGATGATCATATAATTCGGAGAAAGCAGTGGGGAAGCGGTGATATTTATTTATCTCATGGTACCTCTCATTCAGCAGGAGTGGCTATTTTTCTACATCGTTTTAATGGAAGAGTTATTGATCATAAAGGTGATGAGGAAGGTCATTGGTTAATGGTTAACATAGAGTTGGATGATACTAAGTACATTTTAGTAAATGTTTATAGGTTCAACAATAGAGCTAAAAACCGGAAATTAATTTCTGATTTGGAAAAAATGATAGAAAAATGGAAGATCATTTATTCAATTGAAAAAGTCGTTGTCAATCTCCCCAGGTAATAGATTATCAGAACCGAAGAATTCTCAAACTAGACAAACAAAAAAAAACTATAATGAAGTTACAAATTAATAATACCCTGACTGAAGACCAACAGACTATAAACAACTATATTACAGAGTTCTTTTCAGCCCTCTACACTACAAATTATTCCAGTTCGGAGACTAATTCTTTTCTTTAGCTCTATCCATGGAAAAATTCCTCAAATTGACACACACTTTAAAAATCTCAATGAGTCTGAAATCACTTTAACTGAATTGGATACTGCTGTTTCCCAAATGGCGAGTGGTAAATCTCCAGGTCCCGACAGAATCACGATTGAATTTTACAGATATTTCTGGAGTGACATTAAAGATCTATTACTAGAGGTGTTTAATGAATGTTAAATAATCAGATGCTATCTCCAACTGAAATGAGGAATAATTTCTTTACTTCCTAAACCAAACAAGGACTCTATCCTTTTAGATAACTGGAGACCTATCACACTTCTTTGCTGTGATTACAAATTGTTAGCTCATGTCTATGCCAACAGATTAAAAACAGGAATAACTCAAATAATAGATGAGACACAGTCAGCCTTTATAAAAGGACGCATATCCATCATCATACCCGTTTAGTATTAGATATGTTGGATTACAATCATTTAATTCCTCATGATAGCCTTATTTTATTTCTTGATTTCTTTAAAGCTTTTGATTCTTTGGAGCATAATTTTTTATTTAAAGCTCTGGAGGCTGTGGGTTTTGGTCCCAGATTTGTTAGTGTAGTGAAAATGTTGTACAGAGATATAACAAGTAGTATTGCACTCAATCAAGGGTTTTCTAATAGTTTTAAAATTAATCGTGGCATTCGGCAGGGATGCCCTATTAGCCCGTTATTGTTTATTGTTGCAGCAGAAATGCTTGCCATTTATATCAAACTCTCTTCAGATCTGGAAGGCATAAACATTCTTGATAAAGAATTTAAAATTAGTCAATTTGCTGATGACACTGCCTTATTTCTGAGGAATGTAAATATGGTCTCTACTGCAATTAATAAAATCCTTTCATTCTCAAAAGCATCCGGCTTAACACTAAACCTTAAAAAATGTGAAATCTTAGCTGTACACAGCTGTAATCAAAGTACTATTAACAATATTCCAGTAAAAGAGGAAGTAAAATACTTTGGTTTAATAATCAGTAAAAATACTAATGATCGAGAGAATAATAACATAACTCCTAGATTAAATGTAGTTAAAAAAATATTCAATCATTGGTTAACACGTGATTTATATTAAGTCGTATCTTACTGTCTAAAGCAAGACTCATATACCCCTGTTATTCAATTTTTACATCTCCTAAAATGGTTAAGCTGTCCAATTCTATTATATTCAGCTTTATCTGGAAGAATAAAACACATTATATATGCAAATCACAATTAGTTAAAGACTATGAAAATGGGGGCTTGAAAGCTTTAGACTTTGGGTCCATTATTGCTGCATTCAGGCTCAGATGGATAAAAGACTGCATTTCCTATCCTCAATCTATGTGGTACCATATTCCAAACAAACTCTTTAATAAGGTCGGGGGGTTAGATTTTCTGCTCAGATGTGATTATGAAATATCTAAGATTCCTCTTAAGTTGTCTAGTTTCTATAAGCAAACTTTGAATTTTGGGAAACTAATTTTCACCCACAATTTTTCACCTCACAATTCTGTGTTGTGGAATAATAGGGTTATAGTCATCAATAAGAAGTCCTTATTTAAATCAGACTGGTGTGATAGCGGTGTATGTTTTGTTGTTGATCTGCTTGATAAAAATGGAAACTTGCTATCTTATGAAGAATTTATTGATAAGTATAAAATAGACATTTCATTTAATAATTATAATAAGGTTTGTAAAGCACTACCCACACCGTTGATAAATCTTATCGTAAATACTTTAAAGTATTCGCTAATAAGAACATGCTTACCTTCACTGACGATAGGTAATACCTCAATAAAGGACAAACAATTTAATAATAAGTTAATCTCTAATACCTTTAAGCAAATGGTATTCTGCAACTACAATGTCAATGTCAGACATGACCTTGATAGCATGTTGAAAGAAAAGTCATTGTCTTTTTACCTAAAATACCCACTTGCGCCTAAAATGAAAGAAACACACTTCAGAATCATATCCGGCATTTATCCAGTTGGAGAATACACTGTTGGGTTTCACTCAGAATTTCCAATATACCTTCCTTCACATCTAAGGATATTCTTTACTTTATGGACAATCTGGATTCTGAAATCTCAGATGTTGTCAATTTTGTAATAGTACTATGTACGTTTTTTAGTCATTTATGTAAGTGGAAGAATGCCTCTACTATGTTTACTGTCTCCTTGAATTACTTCTGTCAACATTTTAAGTGACTTAAGCTTATTTCAAATATGAACAAAAAAACTGCTGTACTATACTGTAAAATCACAAAATACTTGCTATTCTAATTTTCCTGCCTATGTCAAAAGGTCTATGTTCCTTATTACTCGACCCTAGAAACTTTTATTTTCTCCCTGTAAAGTTATGATGACTTGCTTCACCATCTTTATAATGTAAATTGTTACAAATCTGGTCTGTTTCCTTGACTTGTTTTGTATATGAAAATTTCTTTCATTAAAAAAAAAAGAAAAAAAAGTGAACAGTAGGTTATGGCCCAGCCCTTGGAGCCATCAAGCTGAAGAAGGTTTCCTCTACGGCTTGGTTATCCTATGGATGGGCACCAGCAGGCCAAGCAACAAGTACATGAAACAGCAGCTGATGCAAAATCTTGGATGGTATTTTTTTCAGTTTTTCTGTCCCATAGTACAGGTTTAGTGCTGCTGGAGGTTTTTAGCACCACAGTCAGTGAACTCCACACCTAGTGCACAGGCTCACACACAGCAAACATATTTCTGTGAGGTGATAGTATTTAAATGACAAACTACTGATTTTCCACTCCCCCACTCTGCCCACAGGGAGCTTTCCCACTGCTTGTCATCAATCATCAGACTCAGAGGGCCACTAATGTGTCCGCTGCAATAGACAAGAGTCTGCACCCTCTCAGAGTCTCTAAAATCTGATTCTAGCACGATTAAACAACACAGTCGAAGGAGACGTTTCACCTGGTAAAATTAGTCACCTGGGTTTTGTCCTACTTTTCTCTGGACTACCTATAAAACATCAACATTACATCTAGTTGACTTATTTTTTAAGGTCTAATACCAGCACAAAATGGTGTTTTTAGAGAGAAACACTTTAGAAAACTAAACTGAAAGCTGGAAATGTACTTTTCACTATTCATCAGAGACTTTCTGCATCTGACAGATTAGAAAATATATCCACAACTCAGAATTCCAAAGAGGAATACCATCCTTTACACTAATAATTCCATTAAAGTGATGTCAGTGTGTCAAGGTGTGATATGAAATAAAACATCCCTTTAGTAAAATGAAAGGATTAGACTAATAAACGTTTGTAAAACTGGGACAAGAGTGTGTATTTTGTATTTTTTTTTATAGGAAATACTCTAAAACACATGCTTTAACATTTAATATTCACATTGTACACAAATGTTGTGTTATAGAGTTTATATTTCCGATATTCTAAAGTGTGCCTCAATGCGACATGCGCATACACGTGCAGGACCCGGCTGCAAAATGACATCCGGCATAATGTTGTTCTGCGATTTGACCATCTGTGGATATGAATACGACAAATTATTAAGCCGCTTTCGTCGCATCTTCTTTCTGTTTTTAAGGCTTTCATAATATTGAAAGTGAAAAAGACCGGCAAGCCCGGAAGTGGACGGTCTCGTTTTAGTCTTATTTAATAATATCCAAAAGCTGTTATGCCACAAATTGCGTCCTTCCACCATTCGGCATGTCTTTGGTATCTCAGGGATGAGTTCCCTAAGTTTCATGTTTATGCCACTCGGGCCAACGTGCGCAAACGAGTATATTATAAACCCAATTTGCTGTCTGAAAACAGCGTTTCAAAATGTCTGCCTGGCAGAATCGTCAAGGCCAAACGCCGAGGTCATGGTGAGTGATCGACCGTTATTTGTACTCCATTTTTCTTAATCTGCTCAGACTACATACCACACTCCATCACTAATTATGTAAATTTTTATGTCTGGTGTTATTAGTAAATTACTCACTTGGCAGGATTGTATTATATGTTAATAATAATAAGACATCAGGGCAGGTTTTGAGTTCTTGGGTAACATTTTGCCATGTAGTAGTAATAATAATATTAATATGTGTATGAAATGAAGTTAACGGTGTTCAAAGAAGGGTTGGTTGTAGAAGCTCCGCCTGTATTTGTTCGTTAGGTCAGCTAACTAGGTCAGCGATCAGGCTAGGCTGTTGCCAAAGAGTGTTTTCTAACTACAAGTCGACCCAGAGTTTTCCAATCTGGTTTTGAACTTGTTCACTTGAAAGAGGCGATGTTGAAAACATCAGACCAATTTCAAACATGGACAAATATACTGGCATATTGGAAAGATGGGACAAGATTAAACCCCCAGTACAGACTAAAAGCGCTGACAGATTTCTGTCATTTATTCCAGCAGCTTTTCTTTATCGTGTAGAAAAACTGAGACATGTATTGAGCTGAAGATATCGCACGGATTAAATATGCAGTTTACATCTTTACACTTACAGGGGAATTTTCCTGGTCCATATGTAGGACACCGTGTAAAATGAGTTTGACATCTGTTGTAATAGTTTCTTGTACTCAAATGGCTTCCAGCAAGTCTCAATCTACTAGAGGACATTTGGGATGAGAATAAGAGATTTGCATGGTTGATGTGCAGCTGACAAATTTGAAGCAATGACATGATGACAAATCTTAGATGTTTCCTGCACCTTGGTAAAACTATGCTGCAAAAAATTTAGAGTTCTGGAAGTTCTGAAGGCAATAGGGGGGGTCCATCCTGGTACCAAGTTGTACCTAATAAAGTGGCTGGTCAGTGCATATCTTGTGTCATAATGATGAGGCTTGTTATCAACGTGGGCTCAGTGCAGAGAGATATTGAGCTAAGACTGTGCAAACAGTGATAATCCCATGTCTCAACAGTCTGAGACCAAACAGTGGGGTTTATCAGAGATGGAGTGGCCACCTGTTTGTTTAGCTAAATAGAACATAGGATTTCATGCTGGAAATTTTCAATTCAACTCAATTTTATTTACACAGCACCAAATCACAACAACAACAGTCGCCTCAAGGCGCTTTATATTGTAAGGTAGACCCTACAATAATACATACAGAGAAAACCCAACAATCATATGACCCCCTATGAGCAAGCACTTTGGCGACAGTGGGAAGGAAAAACTCCCTTTTAACAGGAAGAAACCTCCGGCAGAACCAGGCTCAGGGAGGGGCGGGGCCATCTGCTGTGACTGGTTGGGGTGAGAGAAGGAAGACAGGATAAAGACATGCTGTGCAAATCAAAGAGGGCTTGGTCGATTTGAATGGATCAATATGTTTATTTAGATGTCACTTATCCAATCTAACAAACAATGTCAAGTCGACTGTCCACTAAGTGGTAGGCCATGCAGATGCTAAGGTGTGTAGTGATGGATGTGTACTGGAGGTTCTTACTGTGGACGTTTCAGTTACCTCAGCTCATTCTGCCTTTAAATTCCTAAAATACACAAACACATTTGTACAGTCATTTCGCATGTAAATCAACTGGGTCCAGTTCTCTTGAATGGTGAATGGGAACACGTGATGTCTGCATGGTACCTGATACCTGGTGCCTTTTAGAGAGCAGAGCTGTTATGGCATCACCATGTGTAGCATTTCCTGTGCTTGTGGGCATCCTTGTTTTTTCATGTGGTATAAGGCGTGTGCTGCCACCATCACCTCCATAAGAGTTGCAGCTGGTGGTACATGTGCTGCCTACATTACCTGTGGTACCAGAAAAAGAGGAAAAGTCAAACTGCATCATACGTTTAGTTTTTATGCAATCTGAACATAGAAATAAAAATTCCAAATATTATCAATGTAATCTTGGTTGTAGTTTCATATGGTTTTGTCATTTTTCTACATTAAGCTGTTCTGTCTTCAGTATCTGGTATCTGTTTGTCAAGCTCAGGGATTTCAATCCAAGCCTCTGACATTATTTTGACTCAGTATGCTCACACTGCTGCATCACACAGTCAAGAGCCTGGAATTTGACCTGTTTTATGATGAATTTATTAATCTGGTGCAAGATAATGGTAAACTCCTCATATGTACCGATATCTGAGCCCCAGTAAGACGGCAGCTAGGTGCTTTGATTTAGCTGGGACTATGCGATATCTGCAGATGGGTGAGGGTACCTGACACCTCTCTTTCAGAAGAAATGTCCGTTGACACGACTCATATTAAACAGACTTTTTAATTGGTTTTGGAACATTTTTATTATGACCTTGTTAAGCCTTGCTGACTTTTCTCACTCTCTTCCTGTTGGTTGTTGCATTTCAGTTCACACATTTAGCAAATCTCCTGGACTGGGATTACAGCTTGCTAGGGATTTAGGATTTCTGCCTGCCCAACACATGTTGCACAGTTACCTTTGTGAGTTGTGCTTTCATGTCTGTTCTGCTGTCCATTGCTGCATTCTCTGTCTTTCATGAGAAGCCAGCCGTTTTGGCTGAGTGTATCCTGGGGACTAAGGAAACAACGACACGGCACCAAAGCTGCATCTTTTTGCTCTGAAATGGAACAATATTGAGATGGTTTTGAGATGAGCAGGTTTGCTGATGCAATAACATTTGAAGATTATTGATAAACTGTTTTAAGTGTTCAGAGAGTGATTTTTTTTTTTTTTTTTTTTTACGTGTGCTTTTTTCTTTGCATCTGTTTTGAAGCTAAACATGAAAGCAGCCCCTGATATTACTGATAATAATCCTTTTGTTTTTGTGGTTAGTGGAGTTGGATGGTTTACCCGTAAAGAACGTTCACTTTAAAGAAGTTGTGACTTCCTTTTTTTGCAAACTTAATTTACCCAAAGATTATCCACATTGATTCAGATTAACTGTCTGTGGGAACATTTCTGCAACTTCGAGGCAGCATCAAAACCAATCTCTGTTATAAGTGAGCAAATCCGAGATGAACAGCATCTTCAGCGTCAGCCCGCTGTCTTCAGCCCTCGTGTGTACCACCGCTGCTGCAGCGACTGGGGACAAGCCTGGGCTTTTGGCTAAAGGGGCTTTTATCACAGAAGAGGACAAAAACAAAGATGTTGTTCCCAATAACAGCCAGCAGCAGGTCTTTCTGACACATGTGGTGGAGGAATTCTTCTGGATAGGCAGCAGCATTGTGGCCTTTTCCAAGTGGAGACTGGGCTACATGGGTAAGCTTAATCACATGTATGTTGCACAGAGGTAGTGTTTCCACAGCTGAGTGGGTTGGGTCTGTTTTAATGAACCCAGGCTGATTCTTTTATTGTGGGAAAGTTCAGAGTCGAACTTTGGTGTGGACCAATGACCAGGCTGAAGAAGAGCTTCATCTACAGAATATGTTGTGGAAGCAAACAAGACCAATCACAGAACTGTAGGATTTGGTTAGTGGGTTTGGCAATTCAAAAGCTAAATTAACCACTCTCTCCTACAGTCGTCCTTCATATTCTCATAACCAGTGACCAGTAATGTGCTGTTTATTAACTGCTATAAAATGCATCTTAAACTTTGTACCAACAGGAAGTTTAAACTGTAGAGTGGAAATAACCCCAACTCTAACAACAGATGATGCTGCAGCAACATTCTTTATAAGAAAACTGGTTCCCAATATTTAACATGTAGGTGCTGTTCAAACGAGATCCCTTTGCTAATTATAGGTTTACTGTAGTCTCTAATTCACTGACACAGTGACTTTGTCAGTCTTCATTATGTCTGTTGCCTCAGTTGGCCCATCTACAGATGGTTCGCTCTGGGCTTAACCCAGTGACCTGACTGAGGAGAATAGCCAAGTCCATCTCCTCGGCCCACATTCCCACATTGTGACTGTTGCAGCAGGTCAGTGGCCACATTCAGGTCATCCTGCCACGTCACTGAGATCCAGGCCTCAACTTTACTTCCATTGCCACCTGTTGTCTGGTTACTGATTTAACTTATTTAACACAGCTGCTAAGCTGTGTTAAATAAGTGATTTTCACAAGGACCACTAATGCCTGTTCAGTTCAGTTTTATTTATATAGCAGCAAACTGCAACAACAGTGGCCTCAAGCTGCTTTATATTATAAGATAAAGACAAAACCCCCAACAAGCATATGACCCCCTATGAGCAACCACTTGGTGACAATTGGAAGGAAAAACTCCCTTTTAACAGGAAGAAACCTCCGGCAGAACCAGGCTCAGGGAGGGGCGGGGCCATCTGCTGCGACTGGTTGGGGATGAGGCAAGGATGGCAGGACAGCAAACACGCTGTGGAAGAGAGACGGAGATTAACAGCACCTCCATGGCTGTTGTGTGGTTTTACTGATGCACATATTGGAATGCCACCCGAGTTTCTTCTGTATCCCACTGTTCAGGCTGCAGGACAGCAGGGACAAGCAGGTCCCCTCTCCAGATTAAGTCCATGTTGGTCAAACTCCCGACTGGACAGCCATTTGTTTTTGCTTCTCATAAGCTAAAATTTAATTAAAGTAAAATGCCTGCAAAAAGATGCAGTTTTTAACAATTGTATGTTTAATTAACAATATATGTGAACATTACATAAAGATAAAAACTTAATAAAGATAATAAAATTAAACCAAAAATAATGGCTGATCTACACGATCTCACCGGGTGTCACCATAACGTAAAACAATATAAAATGTGGACCAAGGAAGGAAGGAAAAAAAGCTGCTGTGTTTGCTTTTTCTATTTATTCTTCATAATGGTAACATTTGTGCATTTAAAGTGTTAATAATCTTCAGCTGAGATTGCTGTTGTTTTTTTTTTTTTTTTTTAAAGGTAATCAGGTAAAACGATTATTGTGCTGCATCTCAGTGATGCTCTTTTTCTTTTCACCATTATAGCTGGATAAAGAAAAGTTCTCTTCTTAGGACTTCTGTAGTGTCGTTAATCACACATTCAGAGTCTGAGCCTGTTTTTTTTTTTTTTTTTTTTTTTTATCCATTTGAAATTCCAGCACTTTAAGTGTGAGGTTGTAACCATGGCAACAAGCCCAGACACCCAGTGGTGTCGACTGTACAGCTTTTCTGTGTGACTCATGCTCTAGTTTTGTGTCTAAAAGCTGTTGTTCATGTTTAGGATGCGATTGTCGTGGTTCTGAGCAGGATCAGGCAGCTCTGTAAACATGTCGTTACTGTTAGAGTAGTTACATGTTGAGCTGTAGTTGAGGGCAGATCAGTAACACCACCTTGTTGGAGTGAGAAAACAACAGAGCGGAGCATAAAGGGCATTTTTAATAATGATGGTGTTTTTGATCAGCTGATAATGGGATTGATAACGTGCCAGGATCAGTGGCAGGATCATTTTCTCAAATTCTAATGGACCATTGTCCATCTGCATACAGAATGATAGACGAGTGGGGTTGAGTTTTTCAACTGCACGAAGAAAACCTCGATTTCTACTGGTGTGAAAGCACTGAGCTCTTTGTGGTATTTTGAGTTTTAATGCATAAAAACAACTAACAAGAACAGCTGTGTACCTTCATGTAGGCACAGTTTCCCTGTCATCTGATCTGTGGACTTACTGGAGCTTAGACTCCAATTGTGAACAGTTCAAACTGAGCCAACAGACTGATGCTGTGTTGATTACAGCAGCTTGTGTTACCCGGGCTCAGTCAGCCTCCCACAGGCTGTGTTACCAACAGACAGATGTATTCCTTCACCTCTGTCCTGTGAGGTCTCTGTTATTATTTTCTTACATGATTTGAGGATTTATTGGTGTTATGCTACATTTGTACATTATTTAAATCAACCATAAATTCAAACTGGTTGATTCATGATTTTACTAGCAGGCTGTAGCCACGGGCTACAGTGTTGAAAAGTAACATTTAATTTGGAAACCTGTAACTTTCCAAGCTATGCTACTTGTCTGTGAGCACTCTTTAGCTAACTACACCAGGAAGAAATTTGAAATACTAAACTTCCCAAGGGATTTTCCAAACTTGGCCAGCTACAGGATGTCAGCAAACATATTGTTCTTTTAGCTGACCTGCAGGGGAGGGTGAGCAGAGCATGCTTTCCTTTGCTGCGCCCTCATATGTGATTTAATTGTGTTTAAGCCAACCATAAAGCTGAGTGTGTTCCATCTTGAAATGGGTCTCTTTGAAAACAGTTTGATTAGATGTGTTGAAATGAAACATGCTCACAAAATGGACAGTCTGCTTGCTCTTCACTTTATAGACATCCTGACAGTTTCCCTCTAAAATCAGTGAAGAGCTGACTGTAGAACTCTCGATGTATGCAGCGATGACTGCTAGAGTGGATTTATTTCAGACTTGACAAAGGGTTGAAGATGAGGCTTTCGATGGGTTTCAAGGCATTGTTTTCAGCAGTGTGACAGTCTGCCGTGAGAGTCTGGATGCTGTGACAACAGATCATTTCATGGATAACTGCCCTCTGTTTGGCTAGAAGAGTGAAGATCCCCAGCTCTGTTACAGCTACTAGGCACTAAGAAATTTGTACTGGAGTTTGGCTGCCTTTAGTCACTTATACCCAATTTATGCTTGGTCGATGCAGCCCACAACTGCTGTGATTGGCAGGTTCAGCACCTGGATTTTATATTTCTCTACCAGCTGCCATTGCATATGAAACTTTGTGACACGGCCACACGACAATTAACATGTAATGCATGTTATGTCCTAAGCTTTCCAAAGGTTCTCTACAGAAGTCTAAGATGGGCATTATAAGAATGGACTAAAATATGACCTACCTTATATGATTTTATCCTGCTGTGATGCCTCAAGCTCATGAAAGCGCAGTGCACACATTCAGGCCAACTCAGAGCCATAAAACATTATTTTAAAATTTCAACAACATGCAAAATGTGTACACTTTCTTTGAGTAGTTAACGTTGTCCTGAAACACTATATGCACATGCTTTGATTTGCTGTAACATTTCTTTAATTCATGCATTCATCCCAAATCTGTGACGTCTGCTCAATATGTTGCAATATGTCATAGGGGGAAAGAAAAAACACATCACAGCATACTGCAGCATACTGCTGCAGCATACCAGCGGGCTTACACACAGCACACATAGCACACAACTGTGCTAGTGTTACTGTAAGTACTACTGTAAGGGTTTTATGTAGCTCTGCCATGTGGAGTACAGTAAAAATCTCACAGCTTGATTATGTTACGGGAACAATTTGCTAGCTTGATATGGCTCGAGTCAGGTGGGTTTTTTTGTTTTTTTTGAACAATTGAAAATATTTTACACTTGACACTTAGACTTATTGACAACACAGTAGGGCTGCTCAATTAATCGAATTTTAATCACGATTACGATCTGGGCTTTCAACAATCATTAAAAATGACTGAGCCGATTATTAGCCCCTCCCTCATTTATCCGCGACACCTTAAAGGCCGGTCCGTGAAAATATTGTCGGGCATAAACCTGTCCGTGGCGCAAAAAAGGTTGGAGACCGCTGATTAAGAGGACCCGAGGAAAGCTCGGAAAGCTAAGCAGAAGTTATTTGGAGAGTGACTGCCGTTGGTTGAAAAGAGAGTTAAAAAACAAACAAAACGTCAGTGGTGTTGCACACTATTTTATATTATTTTTTTAAAGTCATTGTTAACCCTTTAAAGCCGGTCAGAGCAGCACGCTCCGTTTTGCGTAACTATTTTTAAATCCCTGTAGAATCTGAACCGTGTAAGCTAGCGCAATAATTTGTTTTGCATATGAAACCGGAGGAGTTGTACTTACATCTGATGCCATCAGCTTGTCCTCGGTCACGGTTTCGTTCCACATATAGCTTTGCAAAAATTGCATAAAAAGCGCTTGCAGGAACAAAAACATAATATTCCAGAAACACGCTTTGCCGTTCCTATCAGCTGTTCGTAACACTTCCCACAGTGAAATGATGCACATGCTGTTTTCTTTGCAAATTTGCATCATAGGATTGTTTTTTGTTTTTCCTGCAGTATATAAAAATTGCTGTATCTCCAAAATAAAACTATGAAGACACCCAAAATAAATTTCCTGTTGTTGTAAACTATTTTTTGCAACTTTTTTGTATTTAAAGTTTTGAGGGATAAACCTCTTAAATTTCTCCAAGTAGAAATATATGTAAACAAAACAAAAGCGATTTTCAATTTTTTTTGTAGTTTATTGCACTTTTTTGCAATTTATGTAATTACTATGGACTTAATGCATACATATTATTAGGGCTGCTCGATTATGGCAAAAATGATAATCACGATTATTTTCACTGAAATTGAGATCACGATTATTTGACGATATTTATTTAACCCTTTAAGACCTACTATAGAACCAAGTCCACCAGAGCTTATATTATTTTTTTTACATGTTGTAGTGCCATTTGTGGGAGTATTTCAAGTTGCTATACATCAATACAACTGTTATAGCCCATATTTTAATAATATGTATGCATTAAGTCCATAGTAATTACATATTACAATTACAATTACTGTAAAACTTAATGCATACATATTATTAAAATATGGGCTATAACAGTTGTATTGATGTATAGCAACTTGAAATGCTCCCACAAATGGCACTACAACATGTAAAAAAAATAATATAAGCTCTGGTGGACTTGGTTCTATGGTAGGTCTTAAAGGGTTAAATAAATATCGTCAAATAATCGTGATTATCATTTTTGCCATAATCGAGCAGCCCTACAACACAGCATTAGAATGACTTGACTGTTACTGTAAAACAGACATTCAAAATTTGTATCTAAATTGTAACAAAAATCTTTCATCAGAAAAACAGAAATCAATGCTGTTTCTGGTGTACGGTGTGAAAAATGTGTGAGTGGTGCAGCTCAATAGGCATGCTGTGATGAAGCATTGGTCTGTGGGCATTGTTGTGGCTTCACTATTGATTCTTCAAAAAAATAAAACTTGTGTTCGCTTAAAGCCAAGAGGCCGCTCACTTCTTCTCTGCCACACAAGATTATCCAGTGCATTAGTTTCCATGATCACAGCGAGTCGTCTGTACGACTATCTGCATATTTTTGGTGAGAATTTATAGCACGAACACTTTTAAGGACAGATTCCCACTTTCTTAATAAAAACAGTTTGCCTGCCTCACATTACCTTAAATGCAGCATTACTAATGCAACAGGCATGTTAGGTGTCCTAACATGGTGTGGATGTGTGAATGCGGATGTGGCCTAGTTTCCTGCATGCTGCTGTGAAAACAGTGGATGCTACAGAAAAATGAAACTGATGTGGTCAGGCGGGGTGTAACCACGGCACAGGGACATGTGGTTCCCACACCATCTAGTGTGGCTCTACTGTGATTACCACACCATTCACTTGCTTTGGAGGGAACAATTGCTTTGCTTTACAATTCTGATGGATTTTGATGAACTACACATATATATTCATGTGCACATACATACTTCTTGAATGAAAACATGCACTGTATGTACATTTCTGTTTCATGCTTTCCTGTGAATTTCAGTGCACATTCCAGCAGTTTCCCTTTTGACAATATTCCGTGTTTTCGTCTGTCTGTTTTGTTTTGTGTTTTCTTTCCTGCAGTGGAGAAATGCATGAGCTCCATGCAGATGGGGACCCAGATGTTGAAGCTCCGCGGCAGCTCCAAGGGACTCGTGCGGTTCTTCTATTTGGACGAACACAAGTCCTGCATCCGCTGGAGGCCGTCACGCAAGAATGAAAAGGCCAAGAGTGAGTGTTGTCTTCTTAAAGGCACAGTAAGAAAGCTGTGTGTCGCTACTGTGGGACTTCAAATATACACTGATCAAGCGTAACATTATGATCACTGACAGGTAAGGTGAATAACACTGATCATCTTTTCATCACGGCACCAGCAAGAAACTGAATAAATTACCCAAGTTCATGTTAGAAGCAGGAAAAATGGGGAGGCATAAGGATTTGGATGAGTTTGGCACAAGCTAAATAGTGATGGCTAGATGACAGGGTGTGAACATCTCTGAAGCTGTTGTGGGGTATTCACATTCTGCCATTGTCAGTATCAAAAATGGTCCAATAGAGCAACCATAGTTGACAGAGTCATGGGTGGCCAAGGCTCACTGCTGGTTCTGATAGAAAGCTGTCAGAATACACAGTCCATCGTGGTTTGCATAGCTGCAGACAGGAAACGCCTGCAATGGGCATGTGATTATCAGGACTTGACTTAACGTCATGTGTGTATTACCTGGGAACACATGGGACCAGGAAGTATTACAGTAAAGAGGGCGTACATCGTGATGCTTTGGGCAATGTTCTGCTGGGGAACCTTGGGTTGTGCCGTCCACGTTCTCAGAATGGTTTGAGGAGAACAACGAGAAGTTCAAGGTGCTGACTTGGCCTTCAAATCAAATTCCATCATCTCAGTCCAGCTGAGCATCTGTAGGATGTCCTGAGCAATCTGTGGAGGCCCACAAAGGTGTGTTTGAGCACACCTTTAGGGGTGTAGTGACAGCAAACTATGGACCAACATAATATTGGCAGGTGGCCTTAATGTTGTGCCTGAAGCTACCGGAACCAT
The DNA here is from genome assembly GCF_018398535.1 of Haplochromis burtoni. Classification (NCBI taxonomy): domain Eukaryota; kingdom Metazoa; phylum Chordata; class Actinopteri; order Cichliformes; family Cichlidae; genus Haplochromis; species Haplochromis burtoni. The sequence goes on along the minus strand of NW_024582703.1, from coordinate 76,299 downwards.
ATTTTTAGTGAGAGGTGAGGCTTTATTGAAATTTCAGAGCTATTTCTACATGTTGTCCTTGCAAAGATATCTCAGCTCGATCGTCCTGAGTGTGAGCTACATCTTCAGTGAAGGATACAACATAAGGCCGGGCAATACAGACAAAGAATTATATTCTGAAAGATCATATATTTATAGTCTGAGTGGCAGCGTACAGTCTTTTATACAATACCAGCACTTTGACCAAATGTAACTTTAAGCAAATATGTTAAAAGAATATATGAGAAGATTTATTCCTGCATGTCATTCTGAAAGCTGAACACAGACCGGCTTAGTAGTAGCAACAATATTGCTAGCACAATAGACACAAACTAAGTTGAAAGAAGAAATAAGAACTGATTTCAGGTGGATAACAAAAGAGACCTAAGGATAAGCAGATCAATGTAACTGGAGGAGGCCCAAATTAGCAGCAATGCCAGAGTTTATAGAAAATACAGAAAAGTGGATGTCAACAGCACAATCAATGAGTATTAAGTATAAAAAAGTGAATAAGATTCATAATATTATTTCTTAGCTAAGTCTGAAGTAAACAAGGAGGAAGATATTACATGCTAAACAGCTGAAAGCTAAAACAGAGTAGCTGGTCATTGCAGAATCCAGTGCAAGGATAAAGTGTTTGAAGAGTATAAAGCATTCAAATGGCCTCAGATTGAGTCAGCAGCTTGTAAAGCATTGACTACTTATGCTTGAGAAGTGCACAGTCCCCTCAGTAAAGATTCTATATAAGTTACATGAAAAGTGGAGAATGACAGCCTTTGAGACTGAAGACTAAGGAGGAGGATGGGCAAGCTTTGCAAAGCTGGTCGAACAGCATAATGGATCGGCCCATTAAAAAGCTTTGGCTGTTAATAAGAAGCCAGTTATGGACTATTGTTCCATATGTTTCTTTTAATTTTTGGCACAATAGTATTGTCATGTGCTTCTGAGACCTTTTGGTAATTGTTTTGCTTCCTCCATGACCAGTTGGGGTCAGAAAGGTACGAGTCACAATAGTAATATATGAGGTTACCTTTTATACATGCTCAGCATCTCAGATCTGCTTCAGTTTAACTGCTCAGCTAGAAACAGCAGATCATCTCCAAAGGTCTTTGACAGATTCATGGTTAAGTGCACATTGTTCCCCTGTTTACCTTTCACTGTTTCAGGCTTTAAAGGTCTTATAGGTTTAACTCTTACTCCAATAAATTTCCCCAATGGCCTGAAACACTTCCAATCCAAAAGAAAGCAACAACGACAAAAAAGATTTGAGTGTTTTAGAAAAGAATCAAAGGGGATTTTCAGCAGTAGCTCTCAGTAGAAATGAGGTCTCATAGCAGCTTAGGGACTCGGTTCCCTGTTGCTCTGCCTGCTCCATCCCTGGATTTAATGAGCTTCTTAAGTCAACTTAATTATTCATCAGCTTTAATCTGCCCGCAGAGTGTCCTACACACAAAATAACACACATGCTCCCTTGAAAGTTAAAAACAATTAGAGCTTTATTTATTTATTTATTAGGGTTTTTTTTGGAGGGGGTTGTGGTGGTGGGAGAACATCCTTTCTAAAAAAAACAAAAAAAACAAAAACGTTTTCAAATTAAATAAGGCAGTTTTTCATTGATTCAGCTCGGGTGCAGAGCTCTGCTCTGTGCAGGGCTCGCAAAATCGCTAGCCCGACGTCCCGGGGCTAGCGATTTTTTTCCAGTCGGGCTACCAAAATCTAACTCAGCCCTGCCCGTCGGGCTATCATAGGAAGGAAAATATGTCTATGCTTTTGCTTTCTTTCGCCAATGTAGCTGAGTAATTATGTCATTGGCATCGATGAGCCACTGTCAATATGCGACATATTGAAATCGCTTTTGAATTTGCGCTTGTTTTTTTGCTTTCACTTTCATTTTGCGATCGCGCGAATGGTGTGTAGAGAGCAGCAGCACTGATTGGTGAGTGACGATTAATTGCGCACCATTTCCTCTGACTTCGTCTTATCACTCATTAGCTTACTGTTCAAACGCGACAAGTGAAATCTCTCGCAGCAAGCTTAAACATGTGAGAGGTTGAGTGCGCAAAGAATCGCTGACCGTTATGTGAGTGCGTGTGTAAAAGCAGCAGGATTTACGCTGGTATTTTAGTTCTGCTGAGCCAAATAAGACAGGTCAGGGTGAAGAAGGGGCAGCCAAAGAAAAGCTTACCACAAAACGGAAAAGTTATGACAAATCAGACTATGAGGCAAAAAGAAAGCGCAGCTTTTTTTGGTTTCATGGACAAAAGAATTTCTGTGGCTGGAATATGACGAGCTAAATAACATGATGTTCTGCCAGGTGTGTTGTGAGTTTCATTTGATTTCTGAGTCGACAAGCACCTTTGTTACTGGGACTAGTAGTTTTAAGAAAGACCGCATCAGAACCCATGAGAAATGCAAGAAATGCATTATTGCCCAGTCTGCAATATCTTTCCAGGAACAAACAGCAATTGCAAAAAACATACTAAAAATAAACCAAGCACAACAAGAACTCCTGAAAAAGCTGTTTAGAACAGCGTGCTATATTGCAAAGAGTGAACTACCACTGAAAATTTAGCAGTCTTACAAGTTCATAGAAATTTCTGTTCAATTTGAACCAAGTATTTGAGTTGATGATTGTAATTTTTATACAGTTGTTGTGATTTTTATTTTAACAATTTTTTTTGATTAATTTTTGTTTCCATTACAATATTATACTTTAATGTATAATATTGTAATGGAAACAAAACATTAAAAAATTGCTTTCTTTTTTTATTCGGGCTCCTTAAATTTATTTTGGGCTACCAAAAACTGAAGAATGCCTGCCCGAAGGGCTACCAGAGATTTTGAAATTTTGCGAGCCTTGCTGTGGTCTACAGCAGTGACTTGCCCACAGACACACCCACTGGTTCAGTGTCACATGCTGAAGCCAATCAGCGGACTGTTAGGCTAACAGGAGTAGCAGCAACATGTAAAGTACCACTAACTTTAAGCATCTTCTGTAACTGATTATGGGGATGTGTCATGCTGTATCATACCGTCCTTGTATTCATTTTTACTGAAAAATCAGTCGATTACATGGTGTCAGCGTGTCATTAGCCCAAACATGGCTCAGAGCAAGAGCCACCTGTCAGCCTGTGATGACCAGAGCTACAAGAGATCGGGCCTCCACCAAAGCACAATACTGCTTAAAATATGCCAGGAAGCTGTTCCTGCTGAGAGTAAAAACACCAGACTTGTTTCAACACTAGTGGCATAAACAATTACAAGTGCAGCCACTCAACACTCAGCTGAGGATTGCTGCACTCCATATTACAGGAAGTGCAAATGCTTCATAGAAGTTACTGATGTGGCTGCATGGCAGAAGAGATGGGTTGAAGTAAGTGGTAAAAAAAAAGCCCCACCCCACGTAGAAAAGAGTTTTATTTATGTGATGATACTGTGCAGGCTCCTAACAACGTACGAGGTTAACTTGCTGTTATTTATAAACTAAACATTTAAGCACTCGTGTTGTACTTCACATTTCCAAGGTAAACACTACTAAGGCTACATTTCTGCTTACATTTCCTATACTTACTTTATACTGTGTCACTAAAGTTGCACAATAGTGGACAAAGAAGATGTCATTAGCCCCAATGGATGTTCCCAGCAAAGACGTTTCTCTTGCAAAAAGTGAACAAGCCACACAAATTCAGTGTCTGAGTGGCAAAAACATGAGAATATGCTTACAATTAAGTTAGCAGTTAACCTCAGAACAAACCAGAATTAAGAAAACAAAGAAATGCAGAAGACAAAATTACAGGAGAAGAGAAAATAAGTGGTTCCTTCCATCAGGAAACTGAAGTCATGTGATGCTCTGATGCTCCTATTTCTGCATCAGAGCATCTACTACAGATTGTTGTTGTTTTACGAAGCTGCAGTGTGACGACCTGAGGACAGAGATTCTGTCTGTGATGTGGTCAGAACTAAGCATCATTTGTTTAAAACTTGAATGTTATCAGTAATTAAGTGCCTGTTCTATCAGAGAGCACAGGCACTTAACTGAACTTTATTTGTTTCGGAGTTTAAACCAATCCTGAGCTGTTAAAATGCTGAACTGTAGGTGAAATACAGCCAGCTGTACAAGCGTATAAATGGAAAAGTTGTGACTTGTCCCCCTCCTCCAAGGACCGGACAACTGACGTTATCATCGCCATCATCAGCAACAGACAGTGATTCCAGACGTTCTCCTAATGCTCAACACTCTGAACACAGTTTACGCTTGTGCATAATTTATAAAATTATAGCAATAAGAAGAACTTGAATTTATTATAGTAACTCCCCCTGTGAGGTATGCAAAGAACACTAACAACCAGATGGCAGCATACACAACCCAGCAAGAGTAAGGCTCAAAATAAAGTTAGAAAAACGATACACAAGAACAAATGACTCAACAGCCAGAGTACATCAAATTATTATTATTATTATTATTATTATTATGAATATTATTATTATACCTCATGGTCTGTTTACTCCCATACTGTGTTAAAGTTACCTTATACCGCTAACTCACCGACTTGTTGTGTCCTCCAACAGTTTCCATTGACTCCATCCGGGAGGTGTGTGAGGGTAAGCAGTCTGAGATCTTCCAGCGCTATGCAGAGGGCAGCTTTGATCCAAACTGTTGCTTCAGCCTCTACTATGGAGAACACATGGAGTCCCTGGACCTGGTGTCCACGACTGGTGAGGAGGCACGCACTTGGATCACAGGCCTCAAGTACCTGGTGGCTGGGATCAGTGATGAGGACAGCCTTGCTAAGAGGCAGCGCACCCGTGACCAATATCCTTTTCATTGTACTGTTTACTTTCAGCCTCTTCACCTGTATCGTGTAACTGCATATGTTACATACTGTAGAATTTCAAAACATTAATAGAGGGCAATTTAAAGCATTGACAGGCTGAACTGACCCATTGCACTGACGTTACACTGCTCTGGTTATAAACGATAAATGTGCTGAACTGTTGTGGTGACTTTCCTTAACCAGAGTGTCACCACATGGCTAAAGCAGACCTTCACAGAGGCTGATAAGAATGGCGATGGCAGCTTAAGCATCAGCGAAGTTCTCCAGCTCCTGCACAAACTCAATGTCAACCTGCCCCGACAGAAGGTCAAACAGATGTTCAAGGTACAGAGCAAATTAACCTGAGTGACCTCCAGACTCAGGAGGACCGTACGGGACACAAAGGCATGTGTGGGCACATGGTTTAGTGAGGTGTTTAAAGACCAATAGCACTTTGATTTATCGTAGCACTGTGAATGGAAAACGTGTCTTCTGTCAGCAGCTGCTGAAATCAATCTTTCTCACAGTCAGAGCTACAGTCGTCATGTGCTAACCCTGTGGCTGGGCCTCACCTCCCTCAGTCACTGAACTGGACTCATGAAAAGAAATCTTTACACAAATCTTTACGCAAAATTGCAAAAACAATTTTAAAAATGTGTACAGCCAAACAATAAATACTGATCGTGTACGTACGATTTATTAGTTCAGCTCATAAATCTGATCATTTTACGTTCTGAAAACCGTACAAATGTGTAAAACTACATGCAGCATCTCTCTCGGTCACTTACAAAACCTTAAATATGTGTGGACGAATCGCCTGATACGCACAGTGTCCACCATCTGTTTTGAGACAAATTTAATGCTGCCATCTTCTCACCGATCCACAAATGTAAGATACATTCAATTTCCAGTGTAAAACTGGGACATCTGAGCCTCCACTGCATCTTAGTTTGGGGTTCTACATCTTGGTTTACGCCTGTGGATCATATATAACTCTTTTGAGGCACTTCTCCAAATCTCTTTGTGCTGCTGGTTCCTGTTGGAGCATTTTAATGCAAGTAACTGACAAATAATATGGCTTCCTATGTGGCCCAAGATATCTGATACTGCAATGTGTTCTTTCTTTGCATTTGCACAGTCATCAGACAGGTAGTGTTTTTTGGTCAAAGATGTTGTTAACACTGCTAAGAAAGTTTGGAAACTCTGCATTTCATTGTTTTAAATGGTCACCTGTTTACAATTACTCTGAACTTATCAAGCCCAGCACTGGTGTAGTGGAGCTACTACTACACCAGATCTGTCCTGTGAGTGACGGTCTGTAAAACCCATCTGAGCTTTGGCCTGTGTTTTGTCACAATTTAAAATACAGAGACTCATAGTTCTGCCTGTGGGGAAAATTCAAGTAAAAAATTCTAAATGGACCGTTTATTCCCCACCTATGCTTTCTGGCATTCACAAGTCTAATGCATCGGGGAACAACCTGCATATATTTGGATATTTGGATATTTGGCATGCAGACTGGAGAGGCCAGGGGTCGACCCACCAACCTTGCGATTAGCAGTTGACCTGCTCTACCTCCTGAGCTACAGCCACCCCGAGGGCAGGGTCAAGGTGCAGCTAACAGCTTGAAATTGCTAACAAGCACCACCATCATCTTCTGCTGCACTCATGCCTGCTTTCGCGTCTTCTGATGCAAAAATATTCCACTTGTATCCATATCCAACCTCGATCTCCTTGCACTGGCCAGCTTTATAGGATTAGGTAAATTATTCAATGCATTGGATATGAGGCTGAGAGCTAGGGGGGAGATTATGCTTTTAAATTAAAATGTCCACATTTGATATTATTTGGTACAAATTAATTCCCATGTATAAAGTGAACGGTTGTAGTATTCCTTTAAAGAAAACTCACTCCAGAGGCTGTTGGTTAATTTACTTACAGCAATGCAACAGCATCTACAAGTGGATGTGATCCATGACTTACTAAGCTTGCTAGTGCAAAGGCTAATGCAGCTTGTAAAATGTGTAAAATATGATCCACTGTCAATCCAGGTCAAGAAAGGTGTTGCTAGGTCACATGAGACAGCAGTGTGTGAGTGAGCAGGGAACAGACTGTGACTAATATAGATGTTGGCTAAAGGATTAGTGTGCTGAAGGTTGATTTGGCCCTTTTAGCCGGATTCCTGTCACTAAGTCAAACGATCTATTGACAGTCAGCCATATGGTGCTGCTGGGACACAGATGGCCTCTGGCGTATTGCAGGTGTGTTCTGACACTGATGAGGATTTGTGTGTTAATGATCTCTAAACTCATTCTTTGGTTTAATCTACTTACAATGAAGATAAATAATAGTGTCCTTACCTCTTTCTCAGTGTGTAGCGATACTACATATGATCACATTCCACACGTTAGTGAATATACTTTACCACACCAAGAATGAACAGTAAAAGGCACACAGAGAGAACAGATAAAGCAGTGCAGTCATGTAAATGAGGGTAGACCAGTGCACCACAGACTTCATCATCAAATCTAACCATAAATAACTAAACATTTCCATGGATGTATTAGTAGTATTGTATCAGACAACATTACTTTTCTCTACTTGGGAAACTAGCAAGTGAATTTTCAGTAAAACTTGTTAGAGGGAAAAAGTTGCAGTGAACCACTGTGGAACAGGGCAGGTGGGTGTGCATCCATTTAACTTTTTCCATACGAACACCATGGATGCCCGGGTTACAAATGAATAAGCTCTTGTCCTTAAAGACAGCGTTTGTTTACCCAGTGGGGCAATTTTTCACTACTTTTGATTTTACCTTTAAAAACTATTTAGCTTGCCTTAAATGATATCATTCTTTTCACCACATCCTCACATGTCTAAATTAATAGTTACATATACATACTGTAGAGAACTGATCTAAACCACATAAAAAACAAAAAGCCTGAGTAGGAAATGGTTAGATTCTTCTTATACTGTAAAAACCACAAAGATGTTTATTGAATCATCTTCATAACTTGAAATGCAACTGTAATTTGTAAATTAAAAAACTTCTGCATAAAGTAAGCCTCAAGTCTTTTTTTTTTTTTTTTTTTTTTTTTTTTTTTTTTTTTTTTGGGACAACCATTTAAAAATATTCCTACCGCTAAAATTACAGAACAATTAAGATGCGGCGCAATTTATTTGTGCCACTCCAAAAATAGTTTCTGTCCACCACAAGACAGAGGAACACATCGCAGGGCTGAAACCTGCCGGCCTCACATCTCAAAACTCGTTATCACTTGCTCTCTCACCATTGTCACTCCTAAAACGTTCTTCTCTTCAAGCATTCAGCTGATCTGCTGTGTCCAAAGTCCCACTAGGTAACCAAGCCCAGTAGGACTCCTCCTTCAGTTTGATGGCTCCCTTCTCCCTTCACCTTTTTGGGCTCCTTGTAGCAGCCTCAACAATAGAGGTGCAGAATGTGGTCCATTTGGACTTAATGTCCCCAGCCATTTCAGAATGCTGTTGATGTTTTGCTGGAGGTGGGAGTCGAAGATCTCACGGACCTGGTAAGACAATACCAGCACATTCTCTGTGCTGGTAATAAATGCATGAACTAGTTTTTCAGCGTCACTCTGAGACAGGATATTTCTAATTTTAGAGATGTTGCACAAATTGAAGAAAGCAGTCTTACATATTTGTTTAATATGTGCATTGAAGGACATGTCCTGGTCAAAAATGACTCCAAGGTTCCTTACAGCGTTACTGGAGGCCAAGGTAATGCCATCCAGAGTAAGTTGTTTTTGTTTTTTCTGGATAGCATTACCTACGATTTTTCGGGCTGGGTTTTATCTGAATTTCAAAGCAGAAAATTAGAGGTCATCCAGGTCTTTATGTCTTTAAAACATTCCCACAGTTTAACTAATTGGTTTGTTTTATCCGGTTTCATGGATCAATAACATGAAAACTAACTGTACAGCCAGATATGAGGTTGTGCTGAAAAAAATGATGCCAAAGAAGGTAAACTGTTTTTAAAACTGAAAAATAAATGTGAAGTTAAATTAGTGAAAAACTGCCAATTTCATCCTGGACCCCAAAGGATTAATGGCACCGGAAAAATCCAAAAACATCATTCTCATAAAGCCCTGATGTGTCCTTTGTCCTGTCTTCTTCTTTTCACCCCAACCAGTTGTGGCAGATAGCTGCTCCTCCCCGAGCCTGGTTCTGCTGGAGGTTTCTCGCTGTTTAAAGGGGGAATCTTCTCGTTCCTGCTGTCACCAAGTGATTGCCAGAGGGTTTTCTCTGTATTGCTGTAGGGTCTTAACCTTACAATATAACGGGCAGTGAGCAGTTGTGATTTGACGTTATATAAATAAAATTGAACACACATGGTTTATGTAGCTGAGCCACAGTCAGCAAGCCTGAAAAATACAAGATTCATTGACAACCATACAAAAAGCTGCTGCAACAGGCGTCCCTCGCATGGTACCATCTGATCTAGCCTTGTTGTGTATTTGTTCCAGGAAATGGAGACCTGTATACATTTGTAGTGACAAAGCAGAGCTACATCGTTATTGACACAGGTTGGATGTAACAGCTGGAGGTGTTATTGTACTAAATAAAATGTTAAGAAGCACGGCTCTTCAGCAGGGGATTTGCTCACTGATTAATCACAGTGGAGTCTTGCACATGTGCATGTGGGGTGCAAGCTTTGTAGGAACAAGAAGCGGCTGGACTGATTGGTGAATTAGTGGATATTAGCTGTCGAGTATATTGGTTCATAAATAAGAAATGGGAGTCAGTAAGGCTAGAATGATGATGATGCCTTTAAGCTGCATTTCCCTTACGTGCTGTTTTCACTGTTTACAAAGAACAACACAAATATTATTTAATTTACTGCATCACACGTGACAGACTTACTTTAAATGCTGGACCTAAATTCATTTATTAGACAGATTTTATATAATCCCATAAACTAACTTGTTACAGCAGTACAACAGACTGAAGGAAAGGTGAATTAGAATAAAACCCTACGTAGCCCTGTGTGGGAAAAGTGATTGCCCTTAGTTATAACATAAATGAACTGTGTTGTGTCACATCTTTGGAAAGCCACACCCAGGCCTGGTTACTGTCACACTTGCTCTCAGTTACCCAAATAGGGCCTGCCTGATAAAGTGGAATATTCAGGAACAAGTGAGAAACTAATTGAGGTTATAAAGCTGTGGGACTCCAGCAAACCACAGTTGTAATATTTCTTTTTAATATTTAAATGTGTGTCATGATGTGAAACATTCAAGTATGACAAACATATAAAAAAATAGGAAATCAGGAAGCATGGAAAGACTTTTTCACACCACTGTATCCTAAAAAAATTCAATTTCAACATAATTCAGTTTTGTTTTATATCATCTACAGCAGCGGTCCCCAACCTTTTTTTCGCCACAGACCGGTTTAAGCCCGACAATATTTTCATGGACCGGCCTTTAAGGTGTCGCGGATAAATACAACAAAATAAAACTAGTACCGGTACCGAAAAAAAGAAAATTTATTCATAACACACGTGAAAAGACCCAGGAAAACCGAGTAACATAACGATAACAAAATAACGCTGAAAACCGATAAAAACCCTGAAAACCATACATTTCACACCTGAGCCTCAACTCTCGCGGCCCGGTACCAAACGACTCACGGACCGGTACCGGTCCGAGGCCCGGGGGTTGGGGACCACTGATCTATAGCGCCTTTGGGTCAGGGAAGGTGTTATTTTTAAAATAATAATAATGATAGTAATATTATTATCATTATTACAGGTTTTAATAATTGTATCATCGGTGGTGAGTTGGATCATTTGGAGATTAAAGATGCAGACCTGGCTTGGCAGAGGCCCCAGTCCATAAGATGTTTAGCTCCCACTGCCAGCACAACTTTGATGGGACTCTAACGGAGGCTCGGTACATTGAGTCTGAACATATTATTTGGATAAAAGTCTTGAATTTACATCACTTAAGATATTTGGTACAAACTGATTTGAAAAATGTGGCAGCAACAACCCAGGCCTTGAGGCCCGGTGTCCTGCAGGTTTTAGATCTCACCCTTGGTCTACACACCTGAATCAAAGTATTAGTTCATTACCAGGCCTCTGGAGAACTTCAAGACACGTTGAAGAGGTCATTTAGCCATTTAAATCAGCTGTGTTGGCTCAAGGACACATCTAAAACCTGCAGGACACTGGTCCTCGAGGCCTGGAGTTGCCCACCCCTGCCATAGAAGCATGTGTATAAGTCTCTAATGTTGTGAGCCCAGTGTGCATGAAGCTGCTCTGCAGACAAAAGACAAAATCAGCTGTAAATATCACAATAATCAATTCTGATCTTTTATTATTATCTAGTAGGCAAACAAGGAAACTCTGTAGTCCTGCTTGAAGCACTATAAAGAGTATTAGGTATTGCAATATTACGGTATTAAGACAGTTTTCTAACACTGGAAATTTGTCTCGTACCTGATGTGTAGGAGGCAGACACAGATGACACCCAGGGAACTCTGGGCTTTGAGGAGTTTTGTTCCTTCTACAAGATGATGTCGACCCGCAGGGATCTGTACCTCCTCATGCTCAGCTACAGCAACCACAAGGACCATCTCAACACTGATGACCTGGCCCGCTTCCTGGAGATTGAGCAAAAGGTACAAACTGGTTCTAATGGGACTCAAAGTTACTTTGCTTATTGAAGCGGCTCTTTTTTTAATTTGTTTTGTTTTGTTTTTGTTTTAAATTATTTCTCGTGGTGTTCTTTACTGTGAAAACCCACAATGCTACTCATCTGCAGACTTAGAAAATAGAGTTGCACCAGTCAGTTTACTGCTGATCAGAGCCAAACTAAGATGTTGCTGATTGTGCTTTAAATCCCATATCCTGCACTACAGCAGGTGGGCACATCTCTGTGAGTCTAGCTACAAATTATCACCTCAAACGTCTACACACAATACACATTAATGACAAAGTGAGAAAAGTTTGCTTGAAATTATTGAAGATGTATTAAAATAAAAAGCAACAGTAAAGTGTGTACATAAGTATTCACAGCCTTTGCCATAACAGTCAAGACTGAGCTCAGGTTCATCCTGTTTCCACTGATCATCAGTCGGATGTTTCTAGAACGTGATTGGAGTCCAGCTGTAGTAATTTCAGTTAATCGAACACGATTTGGAAAAGGCCCACACCTCAAACCTGATGGAGCTGTTTTTCTTAGCTTTGACGTTATGGGTTGTTGTGCATAGAATTTCCATCGATGCAGACTCCAAACGTAAAGGTCCCGGCCAGATGGTGGAGTCGAATTCAAGACTTCCTTGCTGTGAGGCAACATTGCTTACCACTGTTACACCATGTACAACAATTCAATTCAATTTCAATTCAATTTTATTTATATAGCGCCAAATCACAACAAAAGTCGCCTCAAGGCGCTTCATAGATACAGAGAAAAACCCAACAATCATATGACCCCCTATGAGCAAGCACTTTGGCAACAGTGGGAAGGAAAAACTCCCTTTTAACAGGAAGAAACCTCTGGCAGAACCAGGCTCAGGGAGGGGCGGCCATCTGCTGCGACCGGTTGGGGTGAGAGAAGGAAGACAGGATAAAGACATGCTGTGGAAGAGAGACAGAGGTTAATAACAGATATGATTTAATGCAGAGAGGTCTATTAATACATAGTGAGTGATAAAGGTGACTGGAAAGGAAAAACTCAATGCATCATGGGAATCCCCCGGCAGCCTACATCTATTGCAGCATAACTAAGGGAGGATTCAGGGTCACCTGGTCCAGCCCTAACTATATGCTTTAGCAAAAAGGAAAGTTTTAAGCCTAATCTTAAAAGTAGAGATAGTGTCTGTCTCCTGAATCCAAACTGGAAGCTGGTTCCACAGAAGAGGGGCCTGAAAACTGAAGGCTCTCCCTCCCATTCTATTTTTAAATACTCTAGGAACAACAAGTAGGCCTGCAGAGCGAGAGCGAAGTGCTCTAATAGGGTGATATGGTACTACAAGGTCATTAAAGATAAGATGGGGCCTGATTATTTAAGACCTTGTATGTGAGGAGCAGGATTTTGAATTCAATTCTGGATTTAACAGGAAGCCAATGAAGGGAAGCCAAAACAGGAGAAATATGCTCTCTCTTTCTAGTCCCTGTCAGGACTCTTGCTGCAGCATTTTGGATTAGCTGAAGGCTTTTCAGCAAGTTTTTTGGACATCCTGATAATAATGAATTACAGTAGTCCAGCCTGGAAGTAATAAATGCATGAACTAGTTTTTCAGCGTCACTCTGAGACAGGATATTTCTAATTTTAGAGATTTTGCACAAATGGAAGAAAGCAGTCTTACATATTTGTTTAATATGTGCATTGAAGGACATGTCCTGGTCAAAAATGACTCCAAGGTTCCTCACCGCGTTACTGGAGGCCAAGGTAATGCCATCCAGAGTAAGAATCTGGTTAGATACCATATTTCTAAGATTTTCAGGGCCGAGTACAATAACCTCAGTTTTATCTGAATTAAGAAGCAGAAAGTTAGCGGCCATCCAGGTCTTTATGTCTTTAAGACATTCCTGCAGTTTAACTAATTGGTGTGTGTTTTCTGGCTTCATGGACAGATAGAGCTGGGTGTCATCAGCATAGCAGTGAAAATGTATACTATGTCTTCTAATGATACTGCCTAAGGGAAGCATGTATAATGTAAACAGAATTGGTCCTAGCACTGAACCCTGTGGAACTCCATAATTAACCTCAGTGTGTGAAGAGGACTCTCCATTTACATGCACAAATTGGAGTTTGTGGGTCTTGTAGGGGTCTTGTACTTCAGTCCTCGAGAGCCGCTGTCCTGAAACTTTTCCATGTGTCCCTGTTGCAACACACCTACAATTAGTATGTCATTAGCAAGACTCTAGAACTTGACTGCATGCTGAGGAGGCAATTCAGCCATTTGATTCATGTTCTAGCAGCTCATGAGGGAATGAATGTTAGGGGTTGAACCAAGTTCTATAGTTCCAGTTCTATACTCTTGCTAATGAGCTACTAATTGTATTCAGGTGTGCGCAACAGGGACACATGGAAAGGTTTCAGGACAGCGGCCCTCGAGGACTGGAGTTTGAGACCCCTGATCTAACAACATGGAGTCAGTTATCTTTCAGTGCAGCTGCCTGATAGTCTGAGAGAGTTCTTTTTATTTTATTACACATCAACTTAAGCCAGCTGTGACCTGATTTGGGGCTATATAGATAACATTTGATTGGAGTGGAATAAACTGAAATTAAAATAAGTGCATTCTGCATTTGTTCCAACTCTTTTTCTGTTGACATTTTTATTTTTATATGAAATGACATAAAAAAGCTGAACACAGCAATACCACAGCTAGTGTTTCTGAGCTGTGATTACAGGACAACATACAGAGGAAAACAGAATTATTAGTCCCCCTATGAACATATATACACACAAAAATGCTTGATGTCCTGTTTAATGTAAGATTTTTTTTTACTACTTGTTGTTTCCAATTTCCAATTTTTTAGTTCAACTTTGTCTTATTTTTGGACTTTTGTTTAAAGACACCTTTAACACGCTAACAGTGTCAAGACATTGTAAAAATGTCAGGTCGAAATCTGATTGACCAATGAGGACAGGTGCCAAACAGCTGATTCCTGAAGCCAAGATGAAAATAAAAACGTGCAGCCAGATCACCAATTGGATCAAAGAGGTATTTGTGACATGAATTTTTTACATTTTATAGATGGCCAAGGTGAGTAAAGACCACTGCCTGGACATCATCCGCAAATTTGAGCCGTGCTCTGAGAACCAAAAGCAAGATGTTTTGGGAATTGATGGTAAGTTCCTCTTGAATTTTTGAATACTCTTAGTTTTCTTCTAGTAAATGGCTTCCCTGTTGCATTATACTGCTTTTTGAAGTGCAGTCTTAGAGTGAAGAACCAGGCTGTGGTTGATGTGTTAAAGACTTTCATCTTCAGATTCTAGCAGCTTCTTTTCATTCAGTGCTTACATCGTTTCTGGTTTTAGGCAGTGATGGGAATAATGGCGTTACAAGTAATGGCATTACTTTTTTCAGTAACGAGTAATCTAACTAATTACTATTTCTATCGTTACAATGCCTGTTACGTCCCCACGAAGGGGTCTAGGGGTGTGAGTGTGGGGACCAGTAACAAATGGGTCTAGAAATAGAATGAAAAGGACAACAGACAGAGGTGTTCTATAATAATATAGTTTTATTACAAACAATATGGCTTTATTACAAATAACCTTAACCGGCAACGCCGGCTTTAACAAATAAGGGAGGCACTTCCCACACTTCTTCCTTAACTCCTCACCAAGGGGAGACACTTCTGGGGCCCACAAGCCCGCCTACTCACTACTCGCAAGGAGGCTGTCTGTCCAAAACCTAGCGGAAAAATGTGTAGAGCCACAGAGGGAAAAAACCACCTCACTCACAGTTCATCCCCAGCTTATATAACCTCAGAGGCAGTGATGGAAATAACGCCGTTACTTGTAACGCCCCTTGTAACGCCGTTACTTTTTTCAGTAACGAGTAATTTAACTATTGCTATTTCTATCGTTACAATGTCGTTACCGTTACTAACAAGAAAATGCGGTGCGGTCGCGTTACTATTTTTTAACAAGCAGACGTCGAAGCTGTCTTCAGCTTACCGCTGTATCAGTTGCACGGAAGTAGCTGTCTATGTAAGTAATCTGGGCACTACAGCTTTAAGTAGCTGCGCGCGCTCCCGCGGGCGTTAATCCCTTTCTGGCCGACGATCACTTTTTGACACAACACCTGGAGCTAAATGGTAAATGGCCTGTATTTATATAGCGCTTTACTAGTCCCTAAGGACCCCAAAGCGCTTTACATATCCAGTCATCCACCCATTCACGCACACATTCACACACTGGTGATGGCAAGCTACATTGTAGCCACAGCCGCCCTGGGGCGCACTGACAGAGGCGAGGCTGCCGGACACTGGCGCCACCGGGCCCTCTGACCACCACCAGTAGGCAACGGGTGAAGTATCTTGCCCAAGGACACAACAACCGAGACTGTCCAAGCCGGGGCTCGAACCGGCAACCTTCCGATTACAAGGCGAACTCCCAACTCTTGAGCCACGATCGCCCCGGGGGGCAAAACAATCGCATGGGTGCTGCTGTTTGACTGAGGAACAATAAAGTAGTCGTGGTAAGCCAATCACACGACCATTTCAAGATGACAAAGCAACAAGGTGATATATACCAGTTTTTAAGTTGTGTTGATAGGCTACGTAAAACCAGAGTCATGATAAACAATATACGTGTGTTTTTCCTCAATAGTTTCATCACGTTTACTGTCTAAGGACAGCACTAGCAAGCACTCTCTGCTTATGACCAAAAAATTTAAAAAACAAACCAAAAAACAGCCCTTTTGTGTTGGTGGAAAAATGCCCCATGTTGACCAATCAAAAATGATATGGTAACATGACATTTGGTTGTTCAGGAAGAGGGGGAAGATTTAGGAGTGACCGCGAGAGAGAGAGAGGGAGAGAGAGAGAGAGAGAGAGCAGAAAAAGAGAGAGCGAGTTTGGAGATGTGAGAGATTTGTTACGTTTAGCATGTTTTGAGTGTGTGGTTAATGTGTTGTCTTGTGTAGTTAGTGTGTAGTGTTGTGGATAGTTTTGTGCTGTGTGTCAGAACAATGAGGTGAATGCTGTCTCCAGGTAAAAAACGGGAGTGATACACCTGCTGCTACATAGATATTGCATAGATAAATGGAAAATGTTTTGCCCGTTTCGTGGCGTTAGCTTCAGCCTCTTCACTCCTTTTTGTGCTTCCTGTGGACGGTCTCTGGAGCTTTTGCGGGGCACAAACCAGGCTGAAGGATCAGACACCCTACAGTACTGCATTCAATATTTCAACAAAGGTCACTCATATAGTGCAGCAAGCACTGTCAGGGTAATACATGTAACGAAGCGCTGTGAGGAGTTAGTTTCTAGACGTTTGTTGACATCCCGTGTTTAGCTGCTGCTTCTTCTTCTGCCGCTAATTTAAAGGGAGTGGTAAAGTGGGAAATGGACTGATTCTTATATAGCGCTTTTCTACTCATCTGAGCACTCAAAGCGCTTTTCACATTCGCATTCACACCCATTCGCACAAGCACATCTTTCTAAGACCCACACATTCATACTCCGATGGATGCATCGGAGAGCAATTTGGGGTTAGTACTAGGGGAAGCCAGGAATCGAACCACCAACCTTCCGATCAGTAGATGACCTGCTCTACCACCTGAGCTACAGTCACCCATGTGGACCATGGCGGTTTTAAGGCCTGGATATTTTCTTAAGAAAATCCCCGTGACATTTAAAAATCTGAACATCATTGTCTCACCCATACTCTTTTGTAAAATCTCTTCAAACATTAACTGAACACTACCTCTCTGAAAACTTTGTTTGCAAAACTTGTGCATAAGATTTAAAAAATTGACAATTTATATTTGCATTTAAAGTTATGAAATATGATTCATTAAACATGTTTGGTTGTTACAGTAAAACTTTCTACTCTGATTTTGTTTTTTATTAATAATAATAATAATAATAATAATAATAATAATAATAATAATAATAATAATAATAATGGATTGCATTTATATAGCGCTTTTTCAGGACCCCTCAAAGGAACCCCTTTTTTTTTTTCTTAGATCAATTGTGTTAATACAGTATGTCAAAATGAAAACATAACTGTAAATTCAGACACGTGAGGTTGTGCTGAAAAGAATGATACCAAACAAGCCAAAATAAATAGTTTTTAAGGTGAAATGTAGAGAGAAAATCAAAAGTAGTTAAAAATGGCCAATTATACCCTGGACCCCAGAGGGTTAAACTTTTTTTTTTTTTAAAGTAAAGCAATAGTTACTTTTCAAGTAATTAATTACTTTTAGAATCTTGTAACTTAGTTACTAACTCAGTTACTAACTCAGTTACTTTTTTGAAGAAGTAACTAGTAACTATAATTACTTTTTCAAAGTAACTTGCCCAACACTGCTCAGAGGTGATTGCTAACTGGGCCCTGGTGGCAAACGAGGCTAATCAAAAACAGCTGTGTGCTGAGGAGAGAGAAGAGTGAGAGAGACAGAGGGGGTAGGAGTGGCAAGAGAGGAGGAGGTGGAGAGAGCGGGCAAACACCCCACCCACACACTCCCAAAGCCTCACAGGATGTTACATTCCCCCCCTTACATTCAAGCTCTACCGTTTTGGTAGAGCTTGAATGTAAGGGGGGGAATCTTGTAACTTAACAAAAACACTTCATTGTGAGCTGCATGAGAGTGCATCAGCTACGATATTGTCAGTGGTGTGTGGTTGCACATCCGGTTCAGAAAAACGAGGGGATTGTGATCTGTGAACACGGTCACCGGCGAAGAGCTAAAGCTTCCTTCCTAGGGGCTACAACTAGGTTGTGCCAAGCCGTTTTCTACTAGGTACTCAACTTCCTTTTTCATCACCTCATGTTTGACGACGGGGCAGCGGTATGCATGCTGCTTGATTGGGGCTGCGTCGCCAACGTCAATGTCATGCTCACAAACATTGGTGCGGGAGGGCACATCACTAAAGAGAGACTGATAGGAGTGCAACAAGTCAAGTACATCCCTACACTGAGACAGAGGAAGATGAGACAGGTGGGTCTCGTCCTTGGCTAAAAAAAAAATGAATTTGACAACCGCCCACATTGCTGTCCCTCGGAAAGGGTACCCAGATCATCATCGCCCTTGACTTCTACACTTAGCAGGGAAGCAGGGACTGAACCAGGGACAGCGATCCCAGCGGTGTCTGCCTGTTCTGTCATGCTGGTTTCTGTGGTGCGGTATGGTTTCAGCATGTTAACATGGCATAGGCGAGTCTTCCTCCTGCGTTCTGGGGTGTTGAGAAAAATAGTTGGTGTCGGACACTTTCTTCACTATTACATAGGGGCCTGATAAATGAGCCATGAGGGCAGAATTAGGCGCGCACAGCAACACAAGCAACAGGCTGAAATTGTCTTCCCACTGCCTTCTGATCAAACTGTCTCTTCATATTGGCCTGGGATACACAGAGAGCCTCTTTTGCTAACAAAGCAGCCCATTGCCACCTGTCCTTGCATGTTTTCACAAACTCCACCACATTAGTTTTAGGCATGCAACCGCTGAGAAAACTCTCCTTCAGCACTTTTAGTGGACCCCGCACATCATGGCCAAACAACAGGGTAGCTGGGCTGAACCCCAAAGACTCCTGCTTTTTGGTTACACATTATGGTTAAATGGTAAATAAATGATAAATGGCCTGTATTTGTATAGTGCTTTACTAGTCCCTAAGGACCCCAAAGCGCTTTACACATTCAGTCATCCACCCATTCACACACTGGTGATGGCAAGCTACATTGTAGCTGCCGGACAGTGCGCTGCCAGTGTCCGGCAGCGCACTGACAGAGGCGAGGCTGCCGGACACTGGTGCCACTGGGCCCTCTGACCACCACCAGTAAGCAACGGGTGAAGTGTCTTGCCCAAGGACACAACGGCCGAGACTGTCAGAGCCGGGGTTCGAACCGGCAACCTTCCGATTACAAGACAAACTGCCAACTCTTGAGCCACGATCGCCCAACAAGAACTGATTCCCTGCCCGCGTCTTTGGTAAGGGGCCAACACGGTCTACCTGGACATGCTCAAATGGTTCACCGACAGCAGGGATAAGACGTTGAGGGGCGGGGGGCACCACCTTGTTCGGTTTACCCACAAGCTGGCAAATGTGACAGGTGTTACAAAACTGCACTATATTTGCTTTCATTGCCGGCCAAAAGAAATGCTGCAGTATACGGTCATATGTTTTAGTGACACCCAAATGACCTGACCATGGTCTAACTGTAGCACATGCTGCCGCAGACTCGTCGGAACCGCTATCTGCCACACTGTACTCCAGTCTTCTCCAGGCCTTTGGGTCCATTTGCGCATCAATAAACCTTCCCAAATGAAAAATGTCTGCTTCTTGATCCCCTCACCCCCATCATCCTGAGCTGCACTTGACTAATGAAGGGTCCTCTTTCCTAGCCTCCACAAGTGCTTCCCAAGTGAGCAGAAAAGGAGCTTCAGACTCAGGAGCTGGCTCAACCACACTTTGAGCCGACTCTAAGGCTCCATTATTTCTTTCATCAGTACAGAGCATCACATCCTTCTCTAGAATAGAGGCAATCACTGATCCTGACAAATCAACTCCCCCACCTTGTTGCTGTAAGAACATTCACAGGGAACACATCTGGGTTCTGCTGGCTCAGGGCATCTAAAACAGGCTCTACAACAGGATTGTTGGTCACATCAGGGGTAGGATAAACTTTCCCACCCGCTATGTCATTTACCATTATAAAATCCAGCCCATTAATTGGAAAACAAGGCTGCACAGCCACTGAAAAAAACCCGCCAGCTCACTTTGTACCCAAATTCAATGAAGGGGAGCAGGCACAAAACTCATCCCAACACCTCTTACGATGATGCTAGCATCACAGTCAGACTTCTCATCAAATTCAAGCACACTAGCTAGTATGAGGGACTGTGAGCCACCAGTATCACGCAGAATGGGCACTTCACGCTCGTCCCCGGGCTTACCAGACAGCGAAACTGTCCCCTTAAAAATAAAAGGCTTAAAACATTTATCTGGGGTCTCAGGGGAGGGGGGCCTACTGACAGGAGGCATGGTTTTAATCAGCCCCACCCCTTTTGGTTTACGTGAAGTTGAGACTGATTGTTTCCGTTTATAAGCTTCACAATCTGCGATCAAGTGGCCAGACTTAAAACAGAAAAAACACTTTCGGTCTGCCTTGGGACGAGACACAAGTACCTCACTCTTCGGGTACTGCACAGCTGGCACCTCGCTAGCCTTCACTGGGGCATCGCATCGGTCATACCTACTGACACTGGTTTTATGGACAAGCACGAACTCATCAGCCAGCGTTGCATCCTCCTTTGGCGAGGAAACCTTATGTTCATTAATATATATTGCAATGCGCTCAGCAATGCAGTTCTTAAATTCCTCTATGAGCATTAGTTCACATATCGAAGCCAGGTCAGTAGCTTTGCAGGCCACACACCACCGATCGAAAAGGACACTTTTTTCCCTGGCAAAATCCAGATAGGACTGACCCTGTCCCCTTTTCAACCTCCAGAAACGCTGCCTATAAGCTTCTGGGACCAGCTCATAAGCCAGCAGGATAGCCCTTTTCAGCTTGTCATAGTCCAGGCTGTCCTCAGCTGACAACGAGGAACAAACTTCATGAGCCTTACCTGCCAGCCTACATTGTAGCAAAATAGCCCACGAATCCCTTGGCCAGTGCAAGGCTGTGGCTATTCGCTCAAATGACTCGAAGTAACTGTCAACCTCAGTGTCGCGGAACACCGGAACCAGACGACTGTTTTTCCCCAAGTCAAACGGTGCGTCTGCCTGCTGAATGGAGGCAGTCGCAGGAAGGGAAGCCTGCTGGAGTACCAAATGTCGCAACTTGACAGTTGTCTCCGCCTCCATCTTTTTCAATTCAACCTCCCTGGCTCTGGCAAGCCCTGCCTCTAAACGCTTAAGTTCCAACTCCTTCTTCAGCTGGACCTCCCTCTCCTGATCCTCCCTTTCCAACTGGACAAATCCCCACCCAGGATTACTCCAAAAACAAAAAAGGCAAAATAAAAAATGAGTGCCTGAAGAAGGAGCTTATGCTCAGCTACACACACTCCCCTATGCTAACTGGAGAGAGCGTAGCAGATACAATACAACTAATCAAACGACTGGCAAACAACACACCAAAACTTATTAAACTTACTAATCGCTGTACCTTCCATTCATATCCTGGACGAGCCCCCACATTGTTACGTCCCCACGAAGAGGTCTAGCTGTTACCATTACTAACAAGAAAATGCGATGCGGTCGCGTTACTATTTTTCAACAAATAGACGGTTGAAGCTGTGTTTAGTTTACCGCACCTTATATCAGTTGGACGGAAGTAGCTGTAAGTAATCTGGGCGCTACAGCTTTAAGCAGCTGCGCGCGCTCCCGCGGACAGCAATCACTTTCTGAGCAGAGTGAAGCTGACCCCTCACCCACTTGAAACGTAAAGGCAAATAGGCGGAGCGGTTAGTGCTACGTTTGTGCAGATTTGTGCAGGTAAAATTATCGTTTGTGTTGCTATGGTTTTTCAGATATTAAACTTTATTTTATAGGTCATTCAAAGGTCACCATCCCCCCAGACTGCTCCAAAGCAGACCAAAATGGTCTACTTTTTTAGTGCTACGTTTGTGCAGATTTGTGCAGGTAAAATTATTGTTTGTGCTGCCACGGTTTCTGAAATATTAAGTTATATTTTTGGCTGATGACGTCACCATCCCCCCAGACTCTTCCAAATCGGACCAAAATGGTCTCCTTTTGTAGTGCTACGTTTGTGCAGATTTGTGCAAGTAAAATTAGCGTTTGTGCTGCTACGGTTCCTTGAGTTATTAAACTTTATTTTATAGGTCACTCTCAAAGGTCATCATCCCTCAAGACTGCCTCGAAAAGGACCAAAATGGTCTACTTTTTTAGTGCTACGTTTGTGCTGATTTGTGCAGATAAAATTATCGTTTGTGCTGCCACGGTTTCTGAGATGTGCTGTTATGGTATGAAAAATGTTTTTTTCAAATGACTTTTCGCTTTGTATGTTCATTTGTTCAATAAATTTCTGTTAAAATAAACTTTTCTTAATGTATTTAATCAGCTAAATTTGTAGAGTGTAGTTTTTTGTTTTGTTTTTTACTTCAATTTCTTTACTTCAATCACTTTTCATTCCTAAAACTATGATGCAAATGCTTGAGGATTTATTGTTTTTAGAGTGGATTAAAAAAAACCTATATTTGGCAGAAAAAAGTATTATTTGGCATGACTATTTCTGAAGGATTCTTACAACAGTGTGTTAAATCTGATTTCTGAACAAGGTAAGCTTACATTTAAAGGTTTTAGTTACTGAGTTAATACATGATATGGTTGGATCAAAGTGATTTTTTTTTTCAATGTTAAACTTTTTCAAAAATATAGCAATTACAAATGTGCAAATCCAAGAAAACTTTTTAAAAAAATTATGTTTCTAAAGCACTTTAAAAACATCTGGTACACTGGACCTAAGTGCTGTACTGTACATGTTAATGGGTTAAACACTCAGACTCAAGTCAATAAAACTCACAAATTAAATAGCTCCATCTTAAAAACAAGAATTCGACAAAATATGAAAGTGTAGATTCGTGGAGAACTTGGGGGAGGGGTTTCTCCTTGCTTAATATATAGGTCAGAAGTCATCTTTTGCTCCATCCTAAACATAGTGTGGTTTTTTTTTTTGTTTTTTTGTTTTTATTTATTTAGATGGTTCGAAAGCCATCTGTAGACAAGGTTTCCATTTTTCCAATTCTTTGCAATTCAAAAGAGGCCATAGTCCAAAATGGCAAAATAGCCACTCCAGCTGCCCCAGTCTGGAAAGAGCTGAGTCAGCAGCTAGAAAACAAGATGTCAGCAAAGGCCCTGTACACTTTTGTGAAGCTAAATAGACACATCTGGTCAGCTTTGGAAATCACTGATCAGGAAAGTAATCTGGAAAGTAATAGTGAAGGAGAGTTAGATTCACGTTGCATTTCTCCTGGACAAGAAAACTGTCAAGCTTTTGAACTTGAAGTACCTTTTGAGGACTGGGTTAAATTTATTCCTGAAAAGGTTAAATACAATGACAAGTTTTCTCCTTCTCAAAAAAGGGAATACAAATTTTGAAGCCTGGCACTTGGACTCATATCATCAATGACCTTGTATGGAAGAAAATCTAAAATACATGTACACTTGTGTTCCGAAGAGCAAAGGTCCATCCAGCTGTCACCAATAATTATCTGGACATTAGAGGCAACTGTAAGGAGTGTCATTGCCAGTTAGAAATGTCATGTGACAGACAGCCAGCAATTAATAGTCCAATGGTTTCATGAGAAATACAGATCTCTCCCTGCACACTGGCCACTCCAAGCGGTTCATGTCTGGAAACCTGCGTGAACAGATCGCTAAAGAGCTGTGTGAGGGCAGAATGGAACCAGCTGTATGGAGGTCAGCGAAGGCAGCAGATTTGATGGCTGTTGGAGATCCTGAGCCAAGCCACCTTCCAAATTTGGCCACTCTGCGAAAGGTCAAACAAGAGAGAAAAGACTTGGAATTAGGAGATAAGGACCCCATTGCATCTCTGCAATTATTAAAATATAGTGTTCCTCACAGTGGTAGCATCCGAGATATTGGACTGGACAGGTTTTTCTGTAACTACTAGAGTCAAACTCAGATCCATGTGTACAAGACATTGTCAAAAAAATCTCCCCCAACTGTGTGTTTTGATGCAACCGGTTTAGTTGTGAAAAAACTGCTGAGACCAAATGGCAAATCTGGCCTTATCTTCCTTTATCAAGGTATCCTGACAGAAAACAATTGCCTCGGTGTCCCAGTGGTGCAAATGCTATCAGAGAAACATGATGTTAATGCCATCGCAAACTGGTTGACAGAATGGATTCATGTAGGTGTACCTGTACCAAAGGAAGCTGTGAGTGACTTTCGTCTGGCAATTCTGGGAGCTCTGGTCAAGGCTTTCACTCCTCATCCTGATCTGAAGTCCTACCTTAATGAATGCTTTCATGTCCTTCTTGGAACCCAGTCTGCCAAACTCCTCCCTTGTTTTATCAGGGTTGATGTTGCGCGCTGAAAGCCCAAATTGCTCAAGACTCCATCATCATTCCAGATGAACAGACCGAGGAAAGTGAGAGAGTGGATTCAGTGGATGAGATCCAGACTGACCTACGACAATGGGTAACAGAAATATGTGAGGAGAGCAGGTCACTTGCTGCAGCAAACGGGGATAGAGATAATATTCACTTTCTCCTTGAGATTATTCCTCATATAATAAGAGTGGCAAGTTACTTGCCAGTTAGAAAGAGTGGCAATTTACTTGCCACTCTGGACAGGAATAATGGTCCCTCTCTTCCAAAGCACCAGCATCACAAGGTGAGCCACTGTTGAAGCTGAGTTCAAAAACATAAAACATGGCCTTTTCAGACATGAAAACTTGCCTGTTCGAGTCGATTGCTTTATTGCTCGTCATCTTTCTTTCATCGAGGGAAATATGCTTATTTGTTCTGCAAAAGAACAGACCAAAGATGAGGCAACAGTGGGATCACTGGAAGTCACAGATGCCAATTCTGGATCCATGACAACTCACAGTGCAGAAGACAAAATAAAAATGGATGCTCACCTGTTTGTGGGATCTGATGCTGCCACAAACATTCCTCCAGCTGATGAAGATGCAGCTGAGAACTGGAGGGGCCTAGCTGTTCCACCCAAAAAAAGGAAGAGGACTTCCTACCTCTCTCCATGTACCGAATGGCTCCATGCAGATGAATCTTTTTGGGCCAAAAGAGTGAAGGTGGGATTATTAAAAAATGGAAACCTTCATCAGCCTATTAGATTAGAGGAATCAACAATCTCTGTGCTCAGTACCTGTGCATTTGATGCATTTTTTTCAGTGCTTATGTTGTGCCTTCTGTGACAGCTCCACATTTTAAAATGCTGTTCTGAAAGACAGTGAAAACCCAGTCTTGCAGCTGGTGAAAGCCATTGCCACAGATGGTGTGACCCATCAAACATACAGGAGGGCATAGCTGCTTAGTGCAATGTTCGAAGCTGACCAGTTGAGGTCTGGTGCGATCCAAATCGATGCTCAGTGCAATATCTCCGCTGTAATTGCTAAGACAGTGAGGAACATATTAAGTGTTTATTTTACAAAATGCTGCTCTTCACAGCACTGCTACCTCAGCAAAGGAATGACAAGGGAAGTGCCATTTGTTTCTCCTGCCATCTCTGTCCTCAAAGAGTCTGCTATAGTTCATCTTGGCACTGCTGTGGAAGCAGGACATGGCCTACCTGAGTCTACCTGCCTCAGGCCACTCTCCAGTCCATCTCTGTGTCCATCAGAATTCAAAACAGAAGACAGCACCACAGCAAATGAGCTCTGTGCAGGGACAGTTACTCACAGTTATACTGTTATACACTGTATAATGAGTGTTGCCTGCATTTTTCTGTTTTATTTGGTTCATTACAGTTGCATGTGTTCAATATGGCTAGTGTGTGTTATCTGTAAGTTCAGTTTTGCATATAAAGTTAAAGTTCAAAAGTAAAAATCTTTTAACGCTCTTTTCTTTGTCAGTCTGATGTATATTTGCTTTTACACACCCATTCATCTTCACCTGTAGCCTCTTGAAAGTAACCGTTCCATTTTTCTGTCAATAATTTTCTGTATTTGTTTTGTGTTGACCTCATGACTTAGGTCACGGGTCAGCATCCTTTTCAGTTCAAAGGGCCCCTTTTTTTCCCCTGCTGCTACAAAACATGTCTAGAGCCTAAAAAAAAGAAAGCGCTTATAAATATCTAGAAAATTAGTTGTTGTATCGTGAAAGCTAGGGCTGTGCGATATGACCAAAATCTCATCGTTCCGATAACGTTTTAACCGATGCATGAAACGATACATTTTTAGACATAAGTTGTTTTCTTTGTGAGTATTTATTACACGGCGTGCTGCTGGGAAAAGCCTGTTCTAACGTTTGAATCTAAGATTTATTTTTTAGCACCTGGCGGCTCTTTTTTACTTCTCATCCGTAAATAATCTGCTCTTTCACGTGATTCAGTTTATTTTGAAAAGTCTCAACAGGATCTTGAGCTTTATTGTGAAAGGTTTATGTGGAACATAAACAAGCGGACATGCGATGGTTTTACCGTCGTTGTTGCTAACAACAACGCATAAAAACAGGCGCTTGTCCGTCCGTAGTGTGGTTATATTAAATATAAGAGAAAGAGAGAACTTTAAGAAATTAATATAGCCACTACAGTGACCATCAAAACGATGAAAAAATATTGCCGTAAAGAGTTTATTTTGCCACATGTGGCTTTAGAGCCGCAGGTTGAAGATCCCTGGCCTAGGTGCTGTGGAATATTCAATTTTCTACATGTAGGTGACAACCTATGAAACCAAGCACTTTATTTTTTCTGAGACAGCTACAATAATAATAATGAACATATATAATTCAAAATAGAATCATAGAGACAAACTGGGTATGTGAAAAAATAATGATTTAGGTATACATGAATCACTTCACATGTAACTCACAGTTTTCCACAGAAAATATAAAAACTTTAGTCTACCATGTGTACGTTTCTGCACTGGTAACAAAAGAAATGTCAACCTTTCCACTGACTAAATTGGTGTACTAAAAAAAAATAAATAATAAAACTTAATATGCAGCAAGCCTAAAAAAAGTGGACAGTCTTCTATAAAAGTGGTCCACTCCACAGCTGCTGAAACTCACTGCCACAGACACTGTTGTTAAACAGCATAGGCTGTAAGAATTAAAATCGTTATATCTCAGAAACCGTAGCAGCACAAACACTAATTTTACCTGCACAAATCTACACAAACGTAGCACTAACCACTCCGCCTATTTGCCTTTATGTTTCAAGTGGGGGGGGGGTCAGCTTCACTCCGCTCACTTTCTGCCCGACGATCACTTTTTGGCACAACACCGGTAGATAAGGGGGCAAAACAATCGCATGAGTGCTGCTGTTTGACTGAGGAACAATAAAGTAGTCGTGGTAAGCCAAGATGACACTTCATGATAAACAATATATACGCTGTGTTTTTTCCTGAATAGTTTCGTCACGTTTACTGTCTAAGGACAGCGCTAGCAAGCACTCTCTGCTTTTGACCAAAAAATAAAAAAACTAAACAGAAACAGCCCATTGGTGTTGGTGGAAAAATGCACCATGTCGACCAATCAAAAACGATATGGTAATATTACATTTGGTTGTTTAGGAAGAGGGGGAAGTTTAGGAGTGACCGCGAGAGAGAGAGAGAGAGAGCGAGAGAGAGAGAGTTTTGAAATGTGAGAGATTTGTGACGTTTAGCGTGTTTGGAGTGTGTAGTTAATGTGTTGTCTTGTGTAATTAGTGTGTAGAACAATGAGGTGACTGGTGAATGAAAACAGGATGAGTGATACACCTGCTCCTGTCAGACCTGCAGGTATCAGGCTGTGATGTTCTCCTTAATAGTGGACAGAAATATTTGGAGTGGCACAAATAATTTGTGTGGCATCTTATTGAATGCAGAACAGCTGATTGTTATGTAAATAGTTTGAAATGGTTATTTAAAAAAATCAAGGTAAAAGGTAAATGGCTGCAAATAACTTTGTTTGCAAAACCTGTGCATAGGATTTTAAAATTGACAATTTATATTTATATTTAAAGTTATGAAATATGATTTATTAAACATATTTGTGGTTGTTACAGTAAAAAAATATAACTTTTTCTACTCGGATTTTATGTTTTTTGTCTGATTTTAGATCAATTGTGTTAATACAGTATGTCAAAATGAAAACATAACTGCAAATTCAGACACGTGAGGTTGTGGTGAAAAGAATGTTACCAAACAAGGCAAAGTAAATAGTTTTTA
Source organism: Haplochromis burtoni (assembly GCF_018398535.1). Taxonomy (NCBI): domain Eukaryota; kingdom Metazoa; phylum Chordata; class Actinopteri; order Cichliformes; family Cichlidae; genus Haplochromis; species Haplochromis burtoni. The sequence continues at coordinate 47,933 of NW_024582703.1, read as the reverse complement.
ATGTGAAATGTAGAGGAAACATCAAAAGTAGTTAAAAATGGCCAATTAAACTAAAGTAACACAATAGTTACTTTTCAAGTAATTAATTACTTTTAGAATCTTGTAACTCAGTTACTAACTCAGTTACTAGTTACTTCTTCAAAAAAAGTAACTATAATTAATTACTTTTAGAATCTTGTAACTCAGTTACTTTTTTTGAAGAAGTAACGAGTAACTATAATTAATTACTTTTTTAACGTAACTTGCCCAACACTGGTTTTAGGAAATGCTTCTGAAATTTGATTTTGGTCATTTTGCCATTTTGCCCAATCATGTGTCAGCTAAAGGTCTACATCAGCAAAAGACCAGCTGATCTCCAAGAAGCATAAAGTTAAAGATGAAACACTAAGAAGCAGCAAGCATGGGCGAACAATAGAAGTGATTTTTTGCAATAGAAATATTTAGTTTAAAACTTTAGTGTAAAACCATATTTTTTTTATCATAGCAATATGAAGGAAATGTCCCAATGTTTTGCTAATATATTGTAAAACTACACGCAGTATAATCCAGCTATGTCAGCATCTTTTGTCTAATACTGAAAAGTATTTTTGTTCTCTTAATGTTGTGATTTTTTTCACTTTTGTTCTCATTTTCTTTTAAATAAAGGAACAAAAGTTTTATAATATTTATCTGTATTATATGTCTTGATAAAATATTGCATTTACTAATTTCTATATTTTATGTTTTAATTAAGCATTGTGAATGACATATAGAATCTGAGTCTTTAAAGTTAACATATTTCCATGTTTCCAAACTCAGAGCTATACCTGTTCAGAACATACTACTACATTAAAGTACTAAGATTTAACAACTTCCAATATAGTTGAACCTACACTTCAGACTAGACCTGAGACCAAATGATTGGATAAATGGTTAGACGAACCCTGTAGGAAAATTCTTTGTCCAACTTCGTTCCAGGTTTTACAAATTATATGCGCAGCCCAGCAGGGGACATCTTCAACCCAGATCACTACAGCGTGAACCAGGACATGACCCAGCCCCTGTGCAACTACTTCATCGCCTCATCACACAACACTTACCTGATGGGTGATCAGTTAATGTCACAGTCCAGGGTGGATATGTATGCCTGGGTGCTGCAGTCTGGCTGTCGCTGTGTGGAAGGTTAGCATGGACTCATACATACACTCACAGTACACAGGTACAACTTAAATAGTGTCATACTCTTAAAGGCAGGCAGTGGTCCCAATTTTTGCATTGCCTTGTTTGTTTAATTCAACAGTTTACAGAATCTGACTCAGACAACACTGTAACACCAATAATGTAACAAGCTGTGTTCTTAATTTAGCCTGAGTATTGCACTGTCTTGACCTTTACGGCTGGGGCATTGTGTTGACACACCCCTCAAAGCTCCAGACCAGCAAACTACCAAAACTAATGCTTTTATTGGAGTGGTTACACTTGCTGTGTATTACGTGTCAGAGACTTTGGGTTTTTGTAGTATTTTTATTTATTTTTTTAAGTTAGTCATTAGTCATCTGGGTCAGCTCTGTTAATAAAAGGTTACTGATACAGTCTTCTTAGTTATATAAGATTATATTAGTGTTTAGTGTAAACTCACATTCAGGGTGCTGTGTGTAAACTTGCCTGCAGGCTTCACTTATCTTAGTTTTGTCATATAAACGAATAAATGGTAATTAGGGAACATGTTGTCTTTTAAACTCTATCCCATCATTGTCTTGCTTTTGTAAGTTTTGCACATTTCAGTGCCAGCTTTGTCTCTTCTTTGCTGTCCACAGTTGATTGTTGGGACGGTCAGGACGGTGAGCCCATTGTCCATCATGGCTACACCCTAACCTCCAAGATCCTCTTCAGAGATGTCATTGAGACAATCAACAAGTACGCCTTTGTCAAGAATGAGTATGTTTGCTCTCATTCATGCTTCCATAGTTATCCTTTTTAACTGACTTGCACTGACGACCGGGTTGTGCCAGTGAAAAAATTGCCAAATCTTCTCTGCTAATGCCAAACACCTTCTGCTGCTATTGACTCTTGTTTTGAGAGTCTGGTACCTCAGGTTCTGATTATCTGGAGACTGTTTGGTACCTTATTAGCAGCACCTGTTAGCATGGACCCTGCTAAAGCAGTCAGATGGTGCATGTCATGTTCAATTGATCTGGATAGGGCCTGTGCTATACAGCAACTTCAAACTGGTGTTCTGCAAAACCAACTTGCAACATGATGTGGAGCGACCCCTATTACCATCTCCACATTGAAGGCTAAGTTCCATACAATGAGGGATTTCAAAGACAGACCATGAAGTTGGCAAAGCAAGAGGACGACAGCACAAAAAGAGTTTCCTCATCAGTACTCCTGCTCTCTACCCTGACAATCTGGAACAGACTGCACAAAGCCTTTTCAGTCCGATAGAGAGGCCTGCCATGACTGCCCTTCTCCATCGGGGCCTGATTGCACTGGTGCTGGCAATGTGTACATTTGAACCTGGAGATGTGGAGGAACCTTATGCTCAGCAATGAGTCCAGATTCTGGCTATGGCAGTTGGACTGTAGAGTTAAGTAGAAGACGTGGAGACTGCTATGCTGATTGCTGCACTGATAGTGTAACAGCTTTTGCAACATAAAAACAAAGCCACACCTCTTGGCATGTAACACCCCCACCCATTAAGAACCAAACTTGGGGTTTGGTGACATATGTAAATAGCACCGCAGAGTGTGCTTCAAAGTTTTCCGAACCTTTTTTGTGACGAGAACATAGTTCTGAATAATCAGTGACCAACGCATAGGACGCTGGTTGTGATTATATATCCTAGAGAGGAAAACCAAAGGGTGGTGATCTGTGAACTCTGACTTGACTCTATATAAACTTCAAAAAGTTGCAACCCCCACAACAAAGCAAGTGTCTCCTTTTAAATGGTAGAATACCTGAGCTGATGTTCATCAAACTTGCGAGAGAAGTAACTCGCAGGATGGTCAATGCCCTGGGTATCCTCCTGGAGAAGCACTTCTCCTGCCCCAACTGCGCTGGCATCTATTTCCAGTTTGAATGGTAAAGAGAAGTTAGGAGTAGACAATACAGGAGTGCAACAAAGTAGGCCTTTAAGGCTTTCAAAAGCTTGTTGGCAACCCTCAGATCAAACAAAAGGCTCTGAGGGACTGATTAAGTCAGTGAGAGGGGCAACAACAGAGGAAAGATTTTTACAAAATCGCCAGTAATATCCTGTTATCCCAACGAAACAGCGCAGTTCCCTACTAGTGGTTGGTTGGGGGAACTCCTTAATTGCAGAGACTTTGGCATCTGCAGGGCACACATTTTGTAGACCAACCTGCTGGCCAAGGTAGAGGACACTGCCTCTAGCTAAGTTGCACTTGGCAAGGTTCAAAGCGAGGGATGCATTTTCTAGGCTAGTGAAGACTTCTTTCAACGTAGCCGTGGGGGTTGCCCAGTCACTACTATACACAACTATATCATCTAGGTATTGGGGATGTTTCCCAAAACTTTGTTGACCAGTCTCTGAAAGGTTGCAGGAGCATTACAAAAGGCATAACTGTGTACTGCAGGAAGTGGTCAGGAAGCTGGAGGAGTTTACCTTTCGAAAGTCAGTGCAGAATCTTGGAGTTCCATCTGACTTTGTGTCTAAGAGACATGGTGAACTCCAAGAGCTGGAGCTTGGCACTGAAAAGCCATTCTGAAGAATATACTCAACTTCCTGTTTTATGATTTCCCTCTTTGCTGGGCTAACCCAATAAGCGCGCTGTTTGATTGGTGTAGGTTTAGTCAGCAACACGTTTTATAACAGTGGTTTGAGATGGGACGTCATTGAACAGAGATGGGAATCCCAACATGAGTGTTATGATATCATTGCTCTGTTCATCAGGAAGGTGGGACAGGTATTGTGATAGTGTTGACAATATCAGGGAATTGCCTAGTCGAGCACTTTGAGGCTCAGCACCCCGTAACACCAACCCTTCTTCATCTTGAGTAGCGTCCACCTTGGAAACAGAAGCCATTGGGAATGTAGCCACTTGTTCTTGGGCCACCTTTTTGTGAAGGTTCACAAGAGCTGTACAGCTTCATCATGTTGACGTGACACATTCTAGTAGGACGTCTAGGTTTGGGGTCTGAATAATGTCGTTGGTCTTGCTGAGGTTTTTCTCTACAACATAAGGACCAGACAATTTAACAGAAAGAGCTGAGCCAGGATAAGGCAGGAGAAGGAGCACTTTGTCACCTGGCTGGAATAAACGGTCGACTGCCCTCTGCTCAAAGTGTCTCTTCATCTTTGCTTGTGAAGCGGCTAGTGCATTCCTTGTTAGGTTAAAGAGGGCTTATTCCCTGTCATTTAGTGTTCTGACATACTCCAGAAGGCTCTTGGTGTTGTCAACCGGATTAGCCAGCCTCTCTTTAAAAACCTTTAAAGGACCACCCCTCATGTCACGCCCAAACCCCAGTTCACCAGGACTTTGGTGCCTAGAAAAGCGCTATGTTAATGCAATCCATTATTATTATCATTATTCAAAGTCTAATGAAACCTCTCTGGTGCCCCCTGACTCTCAGGATGGTAAGGACTAGAGGTTATGTGTTCGATGCCTAATGTTTCAAGGGCTTGGTCGAATACTCTCGACTTAAAGTTGGTGCCTTGGTCTGTTTGCACAACCTTTGGTGAGATTCTTTTCAACATTTGGTCTGCCATAGGTTTGGCAACAATCTGAGCTGTAATCCTCTGTAGTGGGATTGCCTCAGAAACCTAGTTGAAACACACATAACCGTCAACAGAAACTGGTTTCCAGTTTTAGATTTAGGTAAAGGCCCCACACAGTCAACAATCACTTTTTGAAATGGCTCCTCTACTACTGGGATAGGACAAAGGGGAGCTGGAGGAATTATTTCAGTTGGCTTGGCAGTTATTTGGCATACATGGCAGTATTGAACAACATCCGATTTCAGTCCTGGCCGGAAGAAATGTTTCAAATGGAGATATGGAGATGAGACTCTGCAAACAGTGGCCCATATTTCCACAGTCCGGGACCAAATGTTACTCTCCAAGATGACAATGTTTGGCTCCGCAGAGCGGGGTTTATTAGACACTACCTTCAGAGTTTGGAAGTGGAGAGGATGGAATGGCCTGCCTCCAGTTCTGCTAATACATAACAGAACCATACTGGCTAACTCACAACAAATGCTGGTTGAATAAAGTGATGCCATCCCATGGCAGTGGGTGACCCAGCTGGTGACCAGTATGAGGAGAAACTGCCAGGCTCTTATGGTTGTCTATGGTTCTTCCACATGCTACCGATATGTCTTGTTTCTTCAGACTTCAGTCATCCAATCCAGGAAACGACACCAAACAAGTCAATAGCAGAAGAAGCTGTCTGGCACTGGTGGAGAAGATTTGGCAAGTTTTTCATGGGCGCAACCCACATACTCAACTTTGCTGCTCAACCCACCCACTGCTAAATCCACTTTCCTTGCAAATGTAGCACCAATGAAGGGGAAATAAACAGGCTTTCCAGTGGTGTAAGGTTTATTGCCAACAAGAACTGTTATAACTAAGAAACACAAATTGTGAAATCAAGAAACAATGTGAAATCACATTGTTGTCCAGAATGTTTTTTGCTTTACTCTCAGTATTGAACTATAATGTATTAGACTTCCAGTTTATCTCCTATCAATTAGCATACAGACTTCTGCTGTTAAAATTGATGAATAATTTGTTGTACATTTTTGTGGTGTGATTACTGTTCATCACTGTAGTAGCACCAGTTGTTGCTGATGTTGAAGAAATTCTTCTCTGGGCCTGTATCCTCCCATAAAGAACGTTATGGTCCATGTATAAAAATGTTCTCAGTTCCTCCACCAGGCCCAGAGTGGCTTTCTGCTGCAGTGTGACCGTAGTGATCTCCTCTGTCATAAACTCTGTGGCTTTTTAATACCATCACCTTACTGCGCTCTTGTAGCGTTACCCTGGAAACCTGCCAGCTAGATTGCCAACTAGTATCCTGCTTATAAAATATTGCAAGGACTAATAATTTAAACTAAGTAGTGTTAAAATGGGGTTGGTATTAGTCCACCAGCTGTAATCCAAAATTAAACCTCAGTAACACAACAAATACTCCAAACCGGATACAGAGAGTAGTGTAAACAAAAACAAACAGGCATCGTCAAACAGTGAACAACACTGTTACACAGCCATGTATGTGCCAATGCTTTGCCATTACTGTAATTTACAGTATTCTTCCACCTGTACTGACGGTAAAATCAAGAAAACTCAAAGTGTGAAAAGTGTGAAATAATTAAGCTGTGCTGTAACAACCAGCTGACACAGCCCTCTTTCTCCAACCTGTGTGATTGTCTGCTAGCTACCCAGTGATCCTCTCTATAGAGAACCACTGCAGTGTTCCCCAGCAAAAGAAGATGGCTCAGTACCTGATTGAGATCCTGGGGGACAAGCTGGATGTCTCCAACATCAAAGCTGATGAATCTGGGCAGCTGCCATCCCCAGAAGCACTCAGGGGCAAGATCCTTGTGAAGGTAAAATCCCAATATGGATGTTTGAAAGTGACAGATTTTCTTTGGTGTGAGGAAGCAGTCCTCCGGCAATTATCTCATCTTACTGCTTTTATTATCCAGAGTCTGAAACTCACAGAATAACTTCAAAGGTATATGATATAATGGGGTGATCAAAGTAGTGAGACAGAAGCAGAGAGTGACATATGAAGCCAATAGAAAGAAAACAAAAATCACTTTGGACTATTTGTGTGCGTGTGTGTGTGTGTGTGTGTGTGTGTGTGCGCGTGCGTGCGTGTGTGTGTGTGTGTGTGTGTGTGAACACTAGATGGTAGCTGGATTATTATCTGGGTGTTTTTGTTATTGTACAAAAATATCTTAAGTGCAGACTCTGCAGATAACTGGTTGCAGGTGCACTTCTGGGTCATGAGCTACATTCAGATCTCTAAAAGCTCTGAGGGATGAAATGTTGATAGAGATGTGTTTCCCTCATTTATTATCAGATTAAATGTAATTTATGACAGCTGAGATGGATTGCGGCGCCCTTACAACCCTTAATAGAGTAGATACACAGAAACTGCAGTAGCCTTCAGAGCCAGCTTTTTCTTCAGCAGTGGAGTCTTGTGTGATGCATACAGGCCATACTTATTGTTTTCTTTGAGACAAATGTACCTGCTGATTCCAGGTCTTTCTGTAGCTGTCCACAAGTGCTCCTCTGATTATTCACTCCTCTGTCTGAATCTTGCAGGGGGCATGTGGTCGTGGCGGGTTTATAGTGAAATTATGTTTTTTCCTCTTCTTCTGGATTATTGCCCCAACAGTTTTCACTGGAACCTGGAACAGTTTAGAAATTATTATCAGTATGTTTTGCAAAAATAAGGTTGTAAAGATCTTGAGAGAGCTCACTGGTTTTACCCATCATGAGATGTTTCTTGTTAGACACCTGGTTAATGAGCCCCTTTAGAAATAGTTCAATACTTATTTCATATATACACCAAAACAAAACAGTATATATACTGCATGCTTTGATCTGGAGCATGTATCAGAGGGAGCGGCAGGAACAGGTTGTGACCATGGTGTGATGGTTTGCAGAGCTGATGTCTGTTCGTTTCTCGACTCTTGATTTGTACTGAATGAATTTGGCAGCAGTGATTTTTTTTTTCTGCTGTCCTCACTGTCCTCTATAGTCTGTCCTTGTCCTGTTTGGTGGCTGATCCAAACCATACAGTGATGGATGAGCAAAGAACTGACTGTGTTACTGCAGAGCAGAAATGTTTCAACAGCTTCTAAGACTGGTTGAACTTCCTGAGCTGGCAGAGGAAGTGGATGCTCTGCCAGGCCTTTTCTGATGATTGTGTCTCTATTGGGGGACCACTTCAGATCCTGGGAGACCGTGGATCCCAGAAACCTGGAGGTTTCCATAGCACACACTGTGCTGCTGTGTATGGAGAGGGGTTCCTCCTGAAGGCCACGGTCATTCCTACAGTTCTGAGCGTATTCACCTCGAGGTTACTCTGACTGCACCACAGAGCCACACTCACTGCCGTCCTAGATGAGTCTAAATGCTGTCATGTGATCTGCAAACTGTACTGTGTACAGGGAGAAGAGCAGAGGAGAGAGGACACACCCCTGGGGCGGATTGGTAAACCTGCAGTGAAACTCACTGAGGTCGTCCCACTGTGGTGGGATGGTCATGTCCCGGAGAGCGCTCTACACTGACGCAGCTGAAAACCAATTTTTCTGCTTTTCAGACAAAAACCAAATTTTGGGGCAGTCCTTTTCAGAACACGTACTCCACCTGTCTGAAATTATTTAGGTTAATTAATTAATTAACTAGGTTAATTTAATGTTACTTTAACTTACTTTGAATTAGGCACGTTTTAGCCACAATATCCAATTAACCTCCAACCCAGTGCTCTACATTAAAACCACCATCGATGTGTGTACTACATTGACATGCACATTGTGATTATACTATATGGTGAATATCTCTTCTGTGTTAGAATATAAGAATCTCGTGTGATTTATTTTGTCCACTCTGACAGGGTAAGAAACTTCCTCCCAACATAGACGAGAATGCAGAGGAGGGAGATGTGTCTGACGAGGACAGTGCTGATGAAATGGAGGATGACTGTAAGCTGATCAATGGGGATGTATGTACCTATCTGGTATCTATTTGTTCAGTCTAGCAAAACAATTTGCGTCCTTTTGTCCAGCTGATGAAATGTGAGGTATGCTTGTATTTCTTGTTGCTAATGCTTCATGTCCCTCTCCCATTTTGCACTGGTTCCTTTATGATATCCAGATTCTGATCTGACTATATGTATAATTCATATTATTATGCAGAGTCTTACTCCCACATCTGAAATGTGTTACATCACTAACATGAATTATGTAATGTTATGTATCGCTGCATCTTTGCTCCTTGTTTGAAATATGGGTTTCTGCATGATGGGTTTTTTTCCCCCCGTCTGCTCAGACCTGGTTATCGTTATCCAAGTATTCTTACAAATGACATAATGCCTGTCAACCTCAATGAACACTCATAATATAATCCTGTCGTTACCTCCTAAGACCTGAACTCTTTCATAGCATGCATTTTTAATTTATCTTTGATATTTGAGCTGATTGGGACCTGATGAATGGAAAAACAAAGAATTACCAGATTTTTGTTTTTTTTTTACCTGGTTTTTGTTTCTAAGAAAAGTGAGAGCCACATATGAGGATATTCGTTTAAAATTTCGATAGAACAGTAGCAGTATAATGTCCTCGTAAGTGGCTATCAGGCCCTTGTAGAGCAAAATTTAGTATTTTGGTCTAAATAACCCAAAATGTGATGTCCACATATGTGGACTCCAGGTCCTAGGAGGTTAAAGACAGTATATAAGAATGACATTTTACACCACATCTGGAATGGGTTATATCACTGACACAGTTGTGCTCTGTGTTATGTAACATGATGAAACCTGACCTTTGGATGGCCTCTGGAGGAATGCTGCTGTGCTTTTGCTTCCTGTTCTTTCTAATCAGACAAATAAGGCCATGATTCTCTGACAACAGTATTTCTTATAAATCAGCAGTATAATGCATCATAAAACAGTGTAATGATTTCACAATCTTTAATCCAAGGCATAATGTGGTCTATATGATTAGAAGTATAAGGTGGCATAAGATAGTATAATAATCTCACAACTCTAGGATGTTGATTTAATCAGTTAAGTAGCAGCCTGGGTTGTTAACAAGTTTCAGCATGTGCTGATGGAATTAACAGCAGGCTAGTTTCATTAGAGGAGCAACAATGAGACCACCCTCTAAACAGGAATGGATGCACAGGTGGAGGCCACTCACATTCATTCTCTTCGTCTGTTCTGAACGTTTTTCACTACCTTTGCATTTGGCTAGGGTCAGTATCAATACTGGTAACATGAGGCAGTACCTGGACCGTACAGAGGTAGCACAGGTAGTCCGACTCCTCCAAGATAGAACTTCAGCATGTGCCATTCCCAGAAGTTTTCCTTTATCTGCCAGCACAGTCTCAAGACCATGGAGGAGATTCCAGGAGACAGGCAGCTACTCGAGGCACCTGGACAGGGTCCTTAACCCTCAGCAGGAACAGAATCTGCTCCTTTATGCAAGGAGTCACAGGATCAGCACTCCAAGAGCTACAAACTGACTCCAGCAGGCTGCTGGTGGGAATGTCTCTGACAACACACCGTCCTCTAGTGCGCCCTGTGCTCACTGCTCGGCACTGTGGAAAATGATTGGCATTGTCTCGTGGTGGCAGGTCCACTGCTGGTGTCCTGTGCTTTGTACAGAGGAAAGCAGGTTCACCCTGAGCACATGTGACAGATATGAAAGGGTCTGGAGAAGCTGTGGAGAACATTATGCTGCCTGTGACATCATTCAGCATGATCAGTTTGATAGTGGGTCAGTGGTGGTCTGGGGAGGCATATCCAATGGAGGGGCCCACAGACCTGTATAGGCTGGGCAATGACACCCTGCTTGTCACTAAGATGAAATCCTGGGACCTGTTAGACCCTACACTGGTGCAGTGGCCCCGGGTGCATGAACATCCTCGTGTGTTGAGAGTATGCAGACAGTTCCTGGTGGACGAAGGAATTGAATGGGCGTTTAACAGCCAGCATGTTCGGCTGACCTAAATTCAGTAGAACACCAGAACTGTTTTCAAAGTGAGCAGTGTTAATGATACTGATGTGTTACTGTGTTACCAATATTACTGATACCATGATGCTTAAAGGTTGTGACAGGGAAGAAAATGATACATAAAAACAAGAGTGCAAACAGCAACAAAAAGAGTGACCTTAAAAATGTCATCCCAGACCTGTGTACTTTGAGGTCCTCTAGGAAAGTGTCACAAAATAAATTAATGTCCACATTACATATCCTGTAATTCATTACAGATGATATAAATCTATCTCAATAAGACAGTTTTAGAGTTGCTGACTTTTTCACCTGTTGTGTCACAGCTGAAATGAATCTGTTTAATTCCTCCTCCAGATGTCAGCTGACAGAAAGCAAATAGAGAACATGGCCAAGAAGAAGCTTGACAACTTGATGAAGGAATCCAAGATCCGAGACAGAGAGGATCCAGACAGCTTTACCATCACAGCCCTCCCTCCTGCTGGGAAGACCATGGATAAAACTTGCAGTAAGGTAAACACAGAGAGCAAATGTTTTGTCTCAGTATCCATTTCAACCACCCACAGAGGGCGCCATAGGGGTCGGGTGAAGTGTGTGCTTGGCGGCAGCCAAAGGCAGAGGCCCCGGCAGACTGATTACTAGCTTCCAAGTCTAGCGACTGGGACATGGAACGTCACCTCTCTGGTGGGGAAAGAGACTGAGCCTGAACCGAGCTGTTTGTGAGGTTGAGACGTAACGCCTAGATATTGGCTTGGGTTCTGGAACCAGCATTGTGGAGAGGGGCTGGACTCTGTCCCAGTCTGGGTTTGCCCTCGATGAGAGGCAGCGACTGGGGTGGGATACCAAGATTGGAGTTTTTGCCAGTGTCCAATAAGGTTTGCTCGCTGCGCTTTTGGGTCAGGGAACGGGTACTGACTGTTCTCTGTACTTATGTGCAGAATAACCGGCTTTCTTGGAGTCCCTGGGTGGGGGTGCTCGAGGGTGCTCCACATGAAGACTCTGTTGTCCTACTCAAAGATTTTAGCTCTCACATGAGACCTGAAGGGGCACAATTGGGGGAACGCCCTTCTTGGCAATCCAAACTGTTCATAACGAACACCATGCTCGAACATAAGAGTGTACATAAGTCCTCGTGGCACCAGGACACCTTAGGTCACAGGACCACAGGACCTCCTTAATCCCATTGACATGTCTTCTTTAGAGAAACAGACTCATCCATCGCTGGGGGCGAGGTCACTGAGGCAGTGGAGTGGTTCACAGCTGAGTGTGAAGCGATGGGAAGAGAATCATCACCTCCAAGTCGCAGGCCATGGTCCTAAACCAGAAAAGGGTGGAATTTAAGTATCTTGGGGTCTTGTGAGTGAGGGTGAGTGGGACATTGACAGACAGATTGGGGCTGCAGTGGCAGTGATGTAGTCGTTGCACTGGTCTGTTCTGGTGAAAAGAGAGCTGAGTGTAAAAGCAAAGCTCTCGATTTACTGGTCAATCCAAAGGGTGACTGGCCCCTCCCTTAGAGAGAGGGTGAGGAGGTATGCTGTCCAGGAGGGGCTCAGACTAGAGCTGCTCCACAACGAAAGGAGCCAGTTGAGGTGGTTTGGGCATCTGACAAGGATGCGTGCTCGGCACCATCCCACCAGGAGAAGCCCGGGGCAGACCCAGGACACACTGGAGAGATTATATTCAATGCAATTTTATTTATACAGCTCCAAATTACAACAGGAGTCACCTCAAGACTCTTTATACTGTAAGGTAAACCCCTTACAATAATACAGAGAAAACACCAACGATCATGTGACTCATATGCACTAAAAACAAGTTATTTAGTGCATATGGGACAATAATCTGTGTATGAATTGCACTCAAATTCTAAAAATCTATTGAATTTATGGACCCACAGACCAGTGAGTACAACAAAAAAGTGGATACACCAAACAACTAATAATTTCACTGTGTCTCATGTTTTCTGCTGATCTGGAAGTCCAAATGAGACGAGTAGGAAGAGGAAAGAGTACAACGTTGAACCGTGTAACACCTTCCAATAGGGTTGAAACTTTGTGGGAAACAAATTCCGAGGCAAGAGAACAATAATTTCATGTTTGTTAAAATAAGAAGGCTAAATCAAAACGATCTCCAAGTATAAAGTCATGATTGACATTAAGTTTGATTACACATAGCTTTTTTTTTTTCTGCGTTTCCTGTAGTTTGCGTGTGAGGTTGGGCACCACTGTGGGAGAAATCAGTGCTCTCCGACTTCACTGGCATAAATGTAATAATTCATGTTTTCTTCCTTTAGAATCTTTGAGATGCACCTAAATTATCTCTCCATATCTATCGTGAGCCACAGTTTTGATGGATTTTTTTCATCTCTTTAAAGTTGAGATTGTGTTCCACATTTAAGTATTTGCCTTCCAGTATGAGGTGGAAATGTAGCTAGTGATACCTTTATTTTCTTTATTTCTTTAAAACATACATTACTCCTCTCTTGTCAGGGTAAACGTAAGGATGCGATGGACACAGCAGATGAGGCTTTTCCAAGCAGCAACAAGCGCTCAGGCCGCTCCTTCATAGAGAGCTTCTCTAAACGCAAGGTAAACTCTCCTGTTGTCTCATTCAGTTTTCTGCTTCTGTGAGGACGACAAACACTGACACTGTAGAACTGACATGTTGACACAGAGTTTGCATTATTATGAGTTATTGCTTGGTTCAGGTGAAGACAGCATATCTAAGCATATTTAAATATAAGCACACTAATTAAGAGAGTTGCTTTTTGTTAGTTAAAGTAGGATTCAATTAATCTATTAATGTCATCTTTATGTATTTGATATTGACTAGACTGGCACTCTTACAAAAGATGGTTAACCTGCATTCATTTATTTGCATCCTTTGTTGTGATGACTAAAAGACTTCCTTAAAATTAAGTTTATGTCTGTTATTATTCATTTAATCAAAAGCGTCCATGATGGTTTAAAATGTTATCTTCTTGTCTTTTCAAAATGAAAGAAAAACTTTGAACAGTCTCGTGTGCTTCCTCACTCCTCACAGAAAAAGGCATCCAAGCTGAAGAAGGTCTCAAGCTTTGAAGACACAGACACAGACCAAGAAAGCACAAGTAGTGCTTCACGTGCCCCGCTGCATCACAACAAGTATGACACACCAACGCACCAGTGTTTCATTCAGACACACAGTCTCCATGCAGAAAGGTTAACAAAGAAGTGCTGTCAGTAAAAAGTTCAGACGGAACTTTTGAGTCTGTTATATATTCAGATCATATTTATTTTGTAACTGTGGGTATTGTAGAAAAATCTGATTATCAGACAAATCTGAAACTTACCAAATGTGGCAGCTTTCAAAGGGTCTGAACATTTTCAGAATGCTTCACTGTGCTGATCACATACAGGCATACCCACTGCAACACAGCAGTGCCGCCAGTCTCTAGTCTCATCAGGTTATTTTGACGAATGCTAAATCACCAGAAATATAAGCTTCATGTGAAACCATTGTGAGACTTTGCCTCACCCTGTCATGTGACCTATTGAGATCACCTGACGCAAGGTGTGAGTGGGCGTTAAGGCGTCTGGGAAGGATTTCAAAACTGGATTATAGATGGCAGACAGTTGGTGTCATAAGCTGTTCAAGGATGGTCATCCACAGTGGACATAGATACTTCTTTCACTCCTCTTTCAGTCTTCTCTGTCCAAAATGTGAACATTGGATTCCTTTGACCTTTAGATGCAGATGGACAGCTGAGTTTTGTCCTGTGGCTCTTCTGTGTTGTGCTATGTGTTTATAGAGTAGCTGTTTGGTTTCTCCACTGTAGAGGTCTGAGCACTCCTCGCTGCACAGCACACACTATGTTGTTTACTTTGTGTTTGGGAGATTTGTCTTTGGGATGAACCAGTTTGTGTCTGAGTGTGTGGCTGTTTGTCATTGTTCTGTGTGTCGTACTGTTTCTCCCTAGTTGCTTCTTTCCCACCACTGTACTAATTTGATGAAAACCCAATTAAGCCCAATGTTTTAAGAGCTTTCTTTACATGTGTGTGTTCCTTTTATTTCCCTTCTAGCTCTTTCTGACTGAGGGAACAGTTTTTCCTCTATGTTCAGGGTTCTGATGATTTTGTGTTCCAGAGGTTGGTGGGAGTCAAAGAGTAGGTACTGGTCTCTGCGTGTTTGCTTCCAGTTAAAAAAAATAATTCAATCGTCTGATTATGTAGACGAGAGGTTATTTTGTTGAGAAGATCAAACACTTTATAAGGAAAAGTCCTGAAAATCTGTAATGCTGTACCACCATTTTCCTGCTCCTGCATACGAGCTGAAATCAGCTGATTGTAGTGTAAGTGTGCAGAAGCAAAAGCCACTCAGTCTGTGTGAGGTGTGTCTAACTGGTTCCCTTTGTCTTTCTTTTTAGTGGTCCAATATCCACAATTTTCTAGATAGAATTTTCACATTTTGTGTGATGGTAGATCAAAAACAGCTTGAGCTGATGCAATTTTGTTGAAAATCAGGTCAAGGTCATACCCAATGTAAAAATCAGCAAGAACTTTACGTTACTGACAATTTTTTATGGATTGTTCAAAACATATACCAGGCCTCGAGGGACACGAACACCTTGGTTGGCTAAGCGTTTGACTCTGACTGTCATGGCTGGTGCCCGAGTTCAAAGTTTAACTCAAAAAAAGAAACTATATCGAGTAAAATATCATAAGAAAGGGTATAGAGAGGGGTGTACACCACACTTTCTACTTTTTCAATACAATGCCTAATACTAGCCTTTTGGGATATTACATCTTTGTGTGGATCTAAACAGACCGTAAGCAAGAACAGTCATTATTTACACACATGGACAGAGGTCCAAAAAATAAATGAATGAAACTACAGGAACACACTTTAGGTTTGAACCCTGTTCAGCTCTATCCTATGATGAAACATTTCTATCCTGATGGGAGTGGTCAGGGTGACAGTGCATCGCCTGGAGGACCTGAGCGCCCACTAAAAGGTTTCAGCTCAAATGAACACCTGTGTTTCGCTGACACGTTCACCAACACTTGAACCAGCCACATCCCCTGAGACTCTAAGACTCAAAATCAACTCTGTGTGATGTTTTTTTCCTTATCTTGCCAGCTGTTTCCACACATGTGTCACCTTTTGTCTTTTGTCTATTCTACAGAAAGAAGAAAACCATGAAGCTGTCCAGAGCTCTGTCAGATCTAGTCAAATACACGCGGTCTGTGGGTCTCTATGACATCGAAGCACAAGGTTAGCAAATGTATTTTCACTGCACAAAGCTTAGTTTATAGTGACAGTGCCCTATAAGTAGGGATGGGGAATTGATCATTATCAGCTATCGATTTGATTATTTATCAGTTCTCTTATCGATTCTTGTTGGCTCTGCTTTGAGAGTCAACCATTGCTAAGCAGCATGTCAAAGGGATTACATTTGTATAAATTCATTGCTTGCTGTGAGGTCAAATATCTGTGCATGTTGGAGGTAGTTCCACTCTTTGTTGTTGGTCCTTACTCAAAAAATGAATGCATTACACAGAACACCTTTCTTAAACGTAATGCAGCATATTACTTAATTGCTCCCAGAGAAAAGTAACTTATTACACTACTCAATACATTACTTTCCTGCGAAACTCTTCATTACTATTTAACAGTATAAAGCTATACGCTACAGTCCCACACACCGACACAAATCTCTATCCTAATGCTATTTTGTTGATAGCATGATGCAGAAATGAAAACCAGGGCAAAGTGATTCTACAGTAGAAACATGAACAGGTAGCAACTGAGGCTGCAGCCTAACTGCTCATCACTGCTGGTTTTACCTGTTGAAGTTGAAGGTCTGGCTGCTGGGCTGTGATCGGCAGCTTTAACATCACTCTTGGTTCTTGGCTAGCTTAGCCAAAGTTATATTAGCAGCATAATGCAGTTTCTTCTGTGCTCTATGCACTCGCATCCTTTGCGCAGTAAAAATAAAATAAATGTCCGTATCCACTCGGTGCACCATGTTGTGATTTTCCTCTTCCTGCACATGAACTGAAGTGCAAGTGGAACTGAGATCAAAAGGCAAGCAGTCTAACAATTCCAAGGAACTGAACCACTGGTTCTCTACAAAAACCAGTTCTCAGTTTCCCATCCCTAACTATAAGTGTAATGTACCTACTACTGCATTTTCTTTACTTGGAAAGTTTATGAGCCTCAGGAAGAAAACTGTGCTATCCTTGGCAGCTAACTGTGGCTGGCAGGTATCATCTCTGAGTGAGACTAAAGCCCACCAGGTGATGCAGCAAAAAGCATCGTCCTTCATTCAGTTCAACCAGCGGCAGCTGTCCCGCATCTATCCTTCCTCGTACCGTGTGGACTCCTCCAACTTCAACCCTCAGCCCTTCTGGAATGCTGGGTGCCAGCTTGGTATGAATGTTGAAACTATATTCAGTATGGCCAAACATTTAGTGTAATGTTTTAATGTAGCAGATTATGAGGGATGCTTTCAGTTTGTCATGACTAAACTAATGTAGGTGGTGCTCATGCCAATTGGTTTTCCCTCAGTGGTTGTTACCTAGCATATTAAAGGTTTCCAATCTATGAACAATGAAATGAAATGCTTTGATTTCAGTTGCACTCAACTACCAGTCTGAAGGCCGGGTCCTCCAACTCAACAGAGCCAAATTCTATAGTAATGGCAACTGTGGCTACATCCTCAAACCGGCCTTCATGAGCGAAGGTATTTCACTAGTTTGTCATTTTTCAGTGTGTTATCAGTTTCATTGCCTTTCATTAGTTTTGATGCTTATTTTTGGTTAATGTGAGAGTGGAGGAAGATGGAGAAAGAGATATCATCCATAACTGTACAGGACATGTAGCAAGAAGAAGAATTAAAGAGGCTGTGCATCTTTCCATGTTTGTTTGTTTGTTTGTTTTTAACTGAGCAGGTCCCTAACTGCTTCTAATTTTTCAGTATTTAGTTTATTTAATGCTCTCCCTCTCCTCTACTGTTCTTTAGTTCACTTGAGTTTTCCAGTGTTTTGTGTAGAGAACCAGATAGGCTCAGACTGGATGTGTGTGTCCTGCTTTTTATAATATCACAAAATAAAGTTTAAAAAATTCATAGTTGAAGTGGTTGACATTTGTCATTTTATTACAATAAGTGAAGAATCACAAGTAGAGTGTAATCATTTTACCCACTGCAGGTGCCTTTAACCCCAACGTGGAAGACCCCATTCCTGGTCAGATGAAGAAACAGCTGGTGTTAAAGGTCATTAGTGGACAACAGCTGCCAAAACCCAAAGACTCAATGCTGGGAGACCGAGGAGAGGTAGGACCACAGACTAGATTTATAGGATTGAACTTCCACGTTGAACTGAATGAATATGGGATAAATCTGTAATCATCCTTACAAGCAGCACCTCCTCATAATGTCTTTTTGCAGAGAAGGCGCCTTACTTTTAGTCTGAATGATTTATGGGCAGGCCAATGTAAGCTATTTGCTGTTCTATGGGTATTTGTAGGGCTGGGTATCACCACTGATTTCTACAACTGATTCAAATTCACAAGGTTTCGATTCAATTTATAATCCTGATCATTTATCTTTTATATGTACTTCTAAATTAATGTTACGTCCCTCTGCAGCCCCTAATCTCTTCAGTGGGTTGAGCTGTTGCTAATTGACCACACCTGACCAGGTATGGACAAAAGGATACCTGAGGCAGGCTTTCAGGAAGCCTCACTAGCCTTGCCTTGGTGGTACCAGCCATGTTAGCCAACCTGCTATGCATTTTAGGATTAAAACCTCTTCTCACCTACAATCTGGTGTTTGTCTCCTTATTTATGTTGCGGCTTTTGAGACGGGTCGTAACAATTAAAAATGTTAAATGTTAAACAATTTGACTGTTTTTCTGCAATTACAAACTCAGTGTAAACTATCAATGTATAAAAACAAAGCTGACACTGTGAGACTTCATCAGAGGTGTGAGGATCACAGCCGATGCCTTTGTGTCAAAGTAACTGAGGATAAAAACAGAAAAACATGAAGGAGATTTTCCAGGCCTGACATTTTATAGCAGATAACCTAAATTATTCTGCAGTAGATCAAAACTGAAGAAAACCATGAATCAGCATCTGAACATTACCTGAAGCTGCTGAAGTGAAGCAGAGCAAAGTTAGAGATGTTTGATTACAGACACAGCTGAGCAATCATTTGTAAAAGTTTAAGTTTCTTAGGTATTGAACAGCAGAAATGAGATTTCATGGTCCCAACTTTGTGGTAGCAATTTGGGGATGGCTCCTTCTTGTTCCAACATGACAGCACAAAGATATGTATGAGAGAGTTTGGGGTCGAAGAACTTCGTGGACCTGCACAGTCTTGACCTCAACCTGATAAAAACCTTTAATTAAAGCAGAGACTGCAAGTTAGGCCTGACCTCTGACTGCTGAAAGAATGGTCAAAATTGTAGATGTCTTAAAGCTGTGCAATGTCTTTCTGACAGATCATTGATCCCTTTGTGGAAGTGGAGATCATTGGCCTCCCAGTGGATTGCTGCAAGGAACAGACCAGAGTGGTGGATGATAATGGTGGGTCTCCATTTAGTCATGAAATGTCAATTGTATTTAAACGGTGCATTTCAATTTCTCAAACTCAATGTGCTTGACACACAGAAGAAAACGACATAAAAACCGATGTAGGTTTACAATGAAAACAGATAAAATAAACTTTACAAAGAGATAAAATACATATAAACATATACAGCTAGAGTGATGCCGTCCATTGATTTCTGAAGTCTTGACTTCAGCACTTCTGCCAAGGGGCGGATCTGACCGAGAGACAGACTGCAAGCTTATTAGCTGATGACTGATGATTGACAAGTCGTTAGCCAATGAGTGTGTGGTTTCATACTACAGGTAATCATCCATCTTAAACATGGTATGACCGAGAAAAAAACAGTGTTTCTCATTTAGTATGAGTCAGAACGAGTGGCTCAGCCTATAAACTCAGCCAAGAAGAAGTGTTTAAAGAGGTTAGGTCATGACTGGAAGTCTTTTTGCAACCACAGCTGTTTCCATCTGTTGGATTTTAGATAAAAACAAGTTTCCACATGACATCCCAACATGAAGCTGTTTATGGACTCCAACTGTTTTTACCTTTTAAACTCTGCAGAATTTTCTGCTTCCTGAGCCTTTGATGCCATAAATGCAGTACATAGTTAAGTATTTGGTTTAAATCTGATAAAGGTCAGACCTGTGTCCCAGCATTGCTAAACAGAAATGTTAACATTTGGGGCCCAGCTCTTTAACAGTTACCTGTGATGTCTCCGTAGTGTTTTAAACATGGGATTGAATTCATTTTGAAAGAGTGACCTTAGCCTCAGTATTGAAAGGTTTATGTGCTTTGAAAGACATCACCGTGGGTGTAAAGGTAACTGCAGTTCAGACATATTAAACTGAATGAACTCATTCATACAGCAGTTTGAAAATACAATATCACCACCTGAAATAATAACACGTTCAGAAAGCTGAATGGGGATCTCATTAGACAGTTAATGGTGCTCAAGATTGCTTTTGTGACGCACACAGGCAAAAATTATATATATAAAAAACAACAGAGGAGCTTTGCTATCAGTGATGTAGTTTCTTGCTAATAGATGCTGGGTTTTTTTTTTTGTTTGTTCTTTTGGAACAGCTAACTAGTTTTTGCTGACCTCTAGTGGTGTGCAAATCCATGTCAGGGTGAACTTGTAGGAGTAATGTCAGGAAATTCAACTAAACATGTCAGCTGAAAGCACCGTGCAAATGAAGCTTACTGCAAGTTCAACCTTGCAATTCCTGTGAAGCAGACGCTTCTTGCAGCTTCTAAAAGTAGTCGAGAGTTTTCTGTGGACACTCGCAGTCACGTCAATGTCCAGGTGTTTGCATGTAGACATCTGTGGTTTGTTGTTGTGCTTTGTACATATATAATATAATATAATATAATATAATATAATATGGTGAATCTGTGTATATAGTTTGACAGCTTTCTGATATATACTTGACGAGCCCAGCAAGACGAGACATGCACAGGCAGCACCAAAAACTCTCTCTCTCAAACACACCCTGAATAATTGATGAGTGCAAAGATAATTTGCCCTGTCTCTATTACTCTTTTATATGCCCGTTTGCCAAAATGCTGTCCTCTTATCTGCCTTACTCTTATTGTGCTATCTATCATATTATTTCTCCTATCTGCTCTTGCTTTGCACTCACCTCCCACACATATCTCCCCTATCCCATCCCTTCTGCATCCCTATTTGGGATGGTTCTGTAGGTTTCAACCCGATGTGGGAGGAGACTTTGGTGTTCATGGTTCACATGCCCGAGCTGGCCCTGATTCGTTTCCTTGTGTGGGATCATGACCCAATTGGCCAGGACTTCATTGGCCAGCGAACCATTGCCTTTAACAGCATGATGCCAGGTAAGACATGGTGCTGCTTTTGAATGATACTAACACTTGTTCAAGGTTTTCTGCTGTGTTTTAGTGATTATATACTTAAACAAGGAACTCGAACCGGAAACTCACTATACAAACTCACTATACATCTACTATATATAACTAATTTGGTGCTCTTGATTCCGAGTCTCTGCTAACATCATGTCAATTGATAGTTTTGCTGCTGGTTGAGCTGGTATTTATTGGGTATTTGGCTACAGCTATTCCTTTGTGGCTGTTATATTTGAGTCCCTGATAAGGCAGCTGTCTCTGACATTTTTGTATGCAGGCTATCGCCATGTGTACTTGGAAGGAATGGAGGAAGCTTCCATCTTTGTTCATGTAGCTGTTAATGACGTCACTGGTAAGGTGGGTATTACTGCAGAAACCAGCTTAAAGTCTTGCTCACCTTTGCTCTCAAACAGAAATGTTCATGAAAGCGTTGTGCACTGACAGCTTTTACAGATGTTCTTGTAATAAGATAAGATAAGATAACCTTTATTAGTCCCACACGTGGGAAATTTGTTTTGTCACAGCAGGAAGTGGACAGTGCAAAAGTTATGAAGCAAAAATTAGAATACAATAAGAATAAATACAGTACACAACTGTACAGAATAGAATAAAATGAATGAATATATATATGAATAATGAATGAATAAAATGAATATACAATAATGAATATACAGTACAGTATACAGTAATGAATATACAATAAACTTTACCTTAGATTATTTCACCAAAAACCAAGTTATAATACCAAAATCTGTGTTTTGGTATTATTATTATTATTATTATTATTATTCTACTACTACTACTACTAATACTAATACTAATAATAATAATAATAATAATAATAATAATAATAATAATAATAATAATAATTGTTATTAAACTGTTTTTCTACAAAAACTTCTTTTCATTTTCTTTTTGAAATATTGTTTGAAAATACAAAAAACCTAGAAACAAAACAAAACTTGTCAGTACTTATGATTAGGAGACTTTCTAATAGCAGAATATCCACTCCAATCTTAGCCACTCGTCCTTGCCTCCTTTTGTTTATTGCTTTGTGGTTATTTCAGCAAAAACTGAACTATGAACTATGTAACCTAGACCATATTCAGACATGTAAAATATATACATTATTATTGTTATTATTATTATTGTTATGCTTTTAAACTTCAGTGTAAATTTCAGTTTTCTGTTCATAAGAATATACTGACTGCACCTGTTTTTGCAGATCACACTAGCTTCAGTGTTATTCCTCATTCAGCCTATATTTTCGATGCCCTCAGCTATCAGTAGCTATTTAGTAAATGACCACTTTGTTGTCCACATTGTCCTTGTTTTGAAGTTGCCTTTCTTCGAGTTGCTGTGTGACTCCTGTTTGAAGCCCCAGCCCACCTATTTTTTTCTCCTTTTATCATTCTCCTTTCTCATTTCCACTCTCTCCCCATGTCTGTTTGTGATTGCAGTGGACCTCTCTTTTATGAAATGCTCAACATAGAAGCAGACAATGTTTAGGAGTCCTGAAGCTGCCACTCAAAACTTGGGTGTAGTGAGATCCAGTCAGAATCTTGCATGAGCCACATACCCTGCATCATTCTCCTCAGTGCACACCCCCTCAAATTGTTCAACTGTCCATTAAATTAAAGTACTGAAAATTGTAAGGTGGTAGAATGCGATTGTTCTGGTCCCACTTTTTTTTTTCCCAGCCTCTGCAGTTTTTGGTCTAGGCAGTGAAATTCTTTCAGTATAGGTGTCTATGTACTAGACATTCCAGAAACTTAAAGAAGCCCAGTTGCTTTCTTTCCAAGCTCTCTAAGAATGAATTGCCTTGCTAAGAACTCTTTCTACAATAGTCAAGATCCCGAAAAGATGAGGTGAGTTAGCCTGCTGACATGGTCTTTGTTCCTTTGGTTATACAGTACTGTCCTAGTAATTTGACTAGTCAGCAAATCCGTGGTCTACAAATGATCTTCACAAATTATGATCTCTAGGCTGGGACTGTTTTTGAATTTACAGCCATCTTGATGGAAGTTAACTGACTAAACTAACTAAAATTAAGACCCCAAGACACTGAGTTTCACAATCATCACGGCCACAGTGTCCTTCTTTTGTTCCAGTCATTGTAACCTTTGACCTTCTGTTTTAGTGAAAACATCCATGCAGTGTTGAGAAGGTTTTTGTTCAACTTTGCCAGTTACCTTCAAGCATGTGTACATGTAACTGATATTTTGCTACAGGATCTTCAGCTGGTTGCTTAAAATGTCTAACACTTTGAATCCAAGTGGATTTCAAAGCTAGTCAGCATGGTTGCAGCTGGATGATCATGTCAGTGTGATCTATGAGAGATCAGTCACACATGTGCGTTTCTGTGGGAAATGTGGATTTAATTTACTTTCCTCATTTTAAGCATGCTCATTATACTAATCCTATGTATGTACTACTGCAGTAAATTCATTGGGTGCAATGAATTTAGTGTAATATGGCAGATTGTTTTCAATATCTTCAACTTATTTGGGAATTGTGTTTGGCAATGATGTCCTGTTGTGTTTTTGTCAGGCAAGAGCAGCCAGCGGCATAAAAGGGTTGTTTCACAGAAACCCAAAGCAGGCTTCCCTGGACAGTCACACTGCTGTACAGCACAGCCGTAAGAACCCGTTTGGGGCCCACCTCCTGCGCCGCACGGCCAGTGCACCTACCAAAGGTCAACCCAAAATCAAGAAAGGTTTACCAGACATTGCAATTGACACCAAAGACTACAGCTCAGAGGGAGCTAGTGAGGAACGAGAGTCCAGGGAGGGAGAAAAGGCTTCTGCTGCTACCTCTCAGCACCACAATGGGGATTCACTGGCACCCCAACAAACCAAGGGACCGTGGAACCATTCCGACACAAATTTTCATCCCGAGGAAGGTAAAGGTAAGCGCTCGTTCTACACTCAGCGACGACCAATGAGTGAACCTCTCAAGCGCGCCATTCGGCTCCGCATTCATGATCCGCTGGACACGAAGCCAAATGTGTTTGCACGTTTCGCTGTTAGCAGCTCGGGCAGTGTGGGGATGTCCTCCAACTGCATCACATGTGTGACTGGCTCAAGGGGGAGCCCAGAGGCTGAAAGAGAGGGTCAGGTTGAGCAAAAGTCCAAGGTGACAGATGGGGAGAGACCAAAGAAAAGTAACCACTCTTCCTCATCAAAGAGACAAGTCCAGTCAGAACCTGATGCCATGCCCCGGTCCCTAGGTGCCCAGCCCAACGTACAGCAGGTTCCTCCCACACCCAAGACTTGTATGGAGGCCCAATTTCAGTACTCGCCCATGCCATTCCCCAGATCTAAGTTCAGACAAACACTTGGTGCCCAGTATATCCACAATCAACCTGGTACGTCACAGAGGTACACCCGTTCCTGCAGCATTCCCCGCAGACGATCCTCCAATGCTGTTACACCAGCACCAAGCCTCGCACCAGACTGCAGGAGCACTCACTGTTGGCAGCAGGCGACACCACCCAACTATGGTGCTGTTTATGGCTCTGTACTCACTAAACTGACATACAGTGACATGAATTCAGGTCTCTTGCTCAGTGACAGTAGTAGCTGCCAGAGCTTTGGCAGTCTGAGCAGTTTGGAGTCTCTTCCTACGCTGCCCCCTTGTTCTATTCTTGACACCCGGAAGAGGGCTGTGGGTACCCTTCAAAGAGAGATGAATGCCCTGTTTGCTCAGAAAATGGAAGAGTTGCGCCATAAGTCTCCAATGTTCTTTGCCGGTAAGATGTATCTGAGGCAGATGTAGAACTCACCAGGTAGATGGTGTGCTATAGCAGTATTAGTAGCACGTGCTGTCAGCTTTCCCTTTTGCCGTTAGTTAGATCTGTGTTGTGCAACATGCCTCTGATAAAATGAAGTCAAATCCAACCCCATCAATGGTTTCTTAGAGTTCAGTAGCTTTCATCAAAGCCTCATGATTGAAATTGTTTCAAATTTGCTTATGTCGTTAAAATCCTCTTACTTTATCCACATGCTTGACAGATGAGAAAAATGGTAAGTTTTTGTCTAGAAACCATAGTAATCATTCAATTTGAACAAAGTACAAAAAAACTCAAACTAGACTCTTTTAATTTGTCAAGCAGCTGCTTGTCCTAAACTGTTTTTAGAGAATAATTCAGGGGTATTAAAGCATTTAGTTCAGTTCAAAACATTTCTAAAGATAAGGCAAAATGTGGTAGTAGATCTATTAATTAGGGGTGCAACGATATTCGTATCGATATTGAACCGTTCGTTACAGTGCTTTCGGTTCGGTACGCATATGTATCGAACAATACAACATTTGTAATTTATTTTATCAACTTTCCTTCTGACGATGCTGTCTGTGTGGAGCGCTCAGTGAATCTGCGTTCGACTACTCCGCCTAGGCTGCACTGTCGAGCGCAGATCCACTGAGCGCTCAACACAGACAGCATAGTCAGAAGGAAGAGCGCAGGGCACCTCCCCCACCCTCATTCAGATCTGGCGTTTGGAATTATTTTGGTTTTCATGTGACGTATGACCCTGAAGGTAAGCGAGTCATGGACTAAAGTAAAACAGTATGTTGGATGTGCCATGCAATGCTCAATTACATGGGTGGGAACTAGTGTGTTAGCGCAGTTAGCTCGTTAACGTGTTGGCCGTCTAGCCCCATGCACGGGGCGATCGGCGGTAGCTCGTTAACGGAGATTTGCCGTGTTGTGGCGTTAAGGTCATTTCAACGAGATTAACCTGAAAGCACTAGTGGGAACACAACGAATATGACTGCACATTTACGCCGACATCATCCTAGTGCAAAGACAAAAACAACAAGCATGCTACTAACTTTAGCCGAGTCATTTAGACAGCTGTTAGCACATGATTCTCCTTATGCTGCTGAGAATATAGCCCAGAAGAAGCGGATAGTATAGCTTTTATTTTGGAAAGAGACATTTCTCTGTAATAAACTCTCTTTTCCAAAGATGAGTGATTCCTCAATCAGATACAGGGCTCGCAATATCGCTAGCCCGACGTCCTGGGGCTAGCGATTTTTTCAGTCGGGCTACCAAAATCTATCTCTGCCCTGCCCGTCGGGCTATTGTAGGAAGGAAAAATATATGTCAATGCTTTTGCATTCTTTCGGAAATGTAGCTGGGTAATTATGTCATTGGCATCGGTGAGCCACTGTCAATATGTGACATATTGAAATCGCGTTTGAATTTGCGCTTGTTTTTTGCTTTCACTTTGCAATCGTGCGAACTGTGTATAGAGAGCGACAGCACTGATCTGTGAGTGATGATAATTTGTGCACCAATTCCTCTGACATCGTCTTATTAATCGTTAGCTTACTATGCAAACATGACAAGTGAAATCTCCCGCAGCTTAAACATGTGAGAGGTTGATCGCGCAGAGAATCGCTGAGCTTATGTGAGTGCGTGTGTAAAAGCAGCAGGATTTATATTTGACTACGATGACCTGGATGACTGAGAACCTTCACAGACAGATATATATTTTAGTTCTGCTGAGCCAAATAAGACAGGTCAGGGTGAAGAAGTGACAGCCAAAGAAAAGCTTACCA
The DNA here is from genome assembly GCF_018398535.1 of Haplochromis burtoni. NCBI lineage: Eukaryota > Metazoa > Chordata > Actinopteri > Cichliformes > Cichlidae > Haplochromis > Haplochromis burtoni. The sequence continues at coordinate 21,214 of NW_024582703.1, read as the reverse complement.
CAAAACGGAGAAGTTATGACAAATCAGACTATAAGGCAAAAAGAAAGTGCAGCTTTATGGTTTCATGGACAAAAGAATTTCTGTGGCTGCAATATGACGAGCTAAATAACCAGGGCTGCACATAAGTGGTCCGCAGGTGCGCATTCGCTGTCAAAATAAAAAACACGCACAAGGGTTAGGGTTAAATTTAAAAACTGTACTTTTGAGTTAAAATATATATTTATAATTTTAATAAATGACAAATTAAAAAGGCATGAACATTTTTTTGTATCGAAAAAATATCGAACTGAACCGTGAATTTTGTGTATCGTTGCACCCCTACTATTAATTACATAAAATTGCTCTGTAGGATGCTTTGGTTAATGTTTGAAAGGTTAGCTTTAGCAAAGTCTTCATAAAAGTTTAAAAAGATCACTTTTCATGATTTTCGACTACTGTATTTTTTGCACTAAAAGGCGCACTTTAAAGCCTTTAATTTTCACAAAAATTGACAGTGCTCCTTATAATCCGGTCCACCTTATGTATGAATTCTGGTTGTGCTTACTGACCTAGAACCGATTTTATGTGCTACACGGCGCTCAAAACTCGACTTTGGTAAACTACCGCACCGCTTAACCCTCCGGTTACGTTCACCCCCACCCCTTACTTTAGTGTTCCCGGTCAGTTTTAACAGCTCTTGGGTTAACATAAGAAACATTTTTCACCACCAAATTCTGTTCAATGGGTGGGTCAATGGGTCGTTCAGCCTCGCGGAGTAATCTGGGTCCTAAACGCCGTCAGCCTCAGGTCCCAAAGTCAATCACTGATAGTTAAAAACTGTCTAAAATCTTTCATCTTTAATAAAATGATCAGCGTTGCTGCTTTACCAGGTGTAACAATTAAGTTTAACATCCAGGCATCCATGAAAACAGAATTTATTACATTTATGAAATTTAACAGAGTTAGAAGTTAGCAGGAAGTTAGCTCGCTAGCCTCCACCTAAACATGATATAGCATGTTCTGACTGAGAGATTTCTGAAACAAATTAAAACGTACAGCTCTGTTATCACTTCCAACATAAATGAAGACAGAAAACTAAACAGCAGTGACGTTTGTAGAGTTACTGAAGTTGGGCTAGGTGGTATATAATGATGTGCTACGTGATCGCTAGCGACACAGCTATGTTAGCATAACATAAAGACAGTGAAGCTGGAGGATGAACGCGAACTTTTTTCCAATCGATGAAAGTTAACGTGAGGGTTCCCGATGGTTAGGGACAAATGCGATCGCATGGCAGGATGCTGTAAACGGACCAAACTTCAATCAGGAGACCAACTGAGATAATCCATCCACAATACGAGGTTAGTGATTAATATACTGCAACAACATGGGAATAGAGCAGCTGTGATAGAATTCAACATTAATGAATCAATGATACGGAAGTGAAGGAAGCAAGAAGAATGAGATGAGTAAAGTTTGACTTAACTGACTGTTTTGTTTCATTTAATGCACCTTATAATCCAGTGCACGTTATGGTCTGAAAAATATGGTTTGTGTGGATGCGAAAGAAATTATTTTTTGATCGGGCAAGGATTGCCCACATCCATCTTAGAAAATGTTGTTCAAGGACATCTGGTGCTTCAGAGATGTGTTCTTCTATTTAAAATATAGAAATACAAAGAATTTGCCACCAGAACAACTATCCATGGAATGTTTCATGGGTATTTGTTTCGGATTCTGGATTTTGCATTGAATCTTATAAAACCCTTTACTTTACTTCACCATTGCATTTAATAGCAATCAACGTATATTCAGCTTGAGTCCTGAAACCGAGAATATTTTAGGTACTTAATTGACAACCGCTGAGTCCTGCGAGTCACGAGGTACTGGTGTCTGAGTTATGTCCACACAATCCCCCTTTGAGCCACACATTACATTTTTTAGAGGAGTTGACTTCCTTATAAACACCAGCTGTTCTACCTAAACTGACTCCCCTTGAGCCCTTTGCAGTTCATCATGTGATTGCCATTGCTGTTTGATGAACCTTATGGGGGAAGCAAGTTTGTGTAGGGAGCTGAATTACAAGTTTTCTGGCCTGATTACAAGCTGACATCTGTTAAGTCATATGATGCTGGCAGATAAATCCTTTCTAGCAGCGTTATCTATTATCTTTCTTTTCAGTCTAACATGGAGAGAGATTTGTTCTGATATGGAGACCAGTTTTTGTGAGGATGTTTTTTCTTCTGTCCAAAAAGCTGTTTCCTTGCTTACAGTCTTTCTCTTCTCAGTTTGTCTAAATTACCCTTTTCCCTCTGTGTCCCTTTTTGCATGCTCTCTTTCCATCCTAGTGCAGAATTGAGAGGATGACCAAAGTCAGGTAAACTTTGTTAAATGCATGCAGCCTCTTAAATTCATCCATCACCAACTTTTCTCTTTCCCACCATAGTTGTTTGTTCTCATCCTGTTCTCAAAAATACTGTACCTCACCAATGCACCAATTCAGCTTCATCTGTGTTTAGGGGTTTAAATAGAGACTTGGTGTGGACAAGTGGAAAAGACAATTCATTAAACTAATGTCACAGGACCTGCATGATGTAGTACAAAAAAACCTTAAAAAATTTAAAATTTAAGTTGGATTGTAATTATCATTTAAAAAAAAAGTGGCTAAAATATTTGAAAGTCCTTATATATTTCCTGGAGCTTTTAAGGTTATAGTGAAGTTGATGAGCATTAACATCAAGCTATGGGAAAGTGTTATTGAAGCTAGGTTAAGAGGAGAGGTGATCATCATATCTCTCCTATGGATCACGTTGAACTTATATGGCTGTAAGACCTAGATACCAATGGTGGTCTGGGATTGGAATATTTAATGCAATAGAGTCACTGCATTGGGGCGTGATTTGAGCAAAGGGTCCATGAGCACCCCAGGACGTAGGAATAAAGAGAGACGACCACCCCAGAGCCAAGCGCTCTTTTTCAGGTGTGCTACACTAAGTCTAACACTCACAGTTTTCAGCTGAAATACACCACAGGGTGATCAGCCCTTTTTCCTGCTGTGACAAAACTACCCCCAGCCCTGTGTGCAAAGTATCAGTCCTCAGAATAAACGGGAGGGAAGAAGTTAGGTCTGGAGCAGGGTTTCACATGAAACACCACCTGGCATTGCTGCATCCACAGGACCAAATTGGGGGCAACTTTCTGGGTGAGGTCTGTTAAGGGACTGGTCTGCTCCCCAAAGTTCGGGACGAACCAGCCAGCCCCAAAACTGCCTCACCTCCGTTTTGGTTTTGTTACAGACAGGATGCAATGACTGCTGGCCTCGCCATCTGAGAGCGCACCTGTCTGCCTCTCAGGTGGTAACCCTCATACAACTGCAAACATTTTCAGGTTGGCCATGAACCCCGAACCCCCACCTCAGCAGAGACTACATGACTGCAGCCACCTGCTGCACATGCTCTGCACAGATGTTACTGTGAATGATAACATCATCCAGGTAGGCGGCAGCTTATGCAGTGTGTTGCTGCATCACCTGGGCCAAGAAGAACTGGAATGTGACCATGGCTCCATATACAACCATATGGAGTAGAGAAGGCTGTTTTTTCCTTAGACTCTGGAGACAAGGGAATCTGCCAATGGTGCTTGGTCAAATCAAGTATTGTGGAAAATTGAGCAGTTTGTCAACCTGGAGTATGGGATACGCATCAAACTGTGACACCACGTTTACCTTGTGCTAGTCTACACAGAACTCTACAGAATCCTCTTTTCATCACAAGAACCAAGAGGTCATACCATCCACTGTATGGCTCTTCTATTACTCCCATCTCCAGCATATCAGCCAATTCCTTCTGAAGTATTTGCCTTTGTTTGTAGGTAATTTGTAGGGCAGTGAACACATCGTCATGCCAGGGTGAGTTTCAGAATGAGAAACTCACCCTTCCTTAATTATTCCAACACTCCCCCTGGCTCCCTGCCAAATAGTTTAAAGGAATAACATCTTGTGGAGTCCTGGGATGATAGATGCTTGTCTGAATAGACTTAATGCCCAATAATTCAGCGCACCAGTGTTTGCCGCACTGGCCAATCAGTCTCCAGACACCTACATGATTCTGCTGTGGCATTGAAGATGTCCAGGAATGCAGATAATCTGTCTCCCATCTTGTCCAGCATGATAGCTTGTGCTGTGGGGAGCTGTGAGGGTGGACCCATATCAAGCCACCAGGTTGTCCAGAACCTGAGTTTCACACTTGGCCTGGACCTGCAGGTTCTCCAGCTGCTTAAGCTGCACTGCCTCCTACTGTCGGTGTATTGAAGCCAGTTCTACCACCACCTGAACCAATGTGTGCACCAGCTACACGGGCTGTCGGTCCAACATCTTCACGTGGGGGAAAGTTGGGTGCCAATTTAGCAAATTGCTGCTACAGGAGCTCCCAACACATGCACCATCTCACACTGTGTCTTTGTTCAGTGTTTTCTCTTTTATTTTCACACAATTTATTTTGTACTGATGTTTGCTTTACATCACTGCCCGCCAGCTGTGGTCACTCTCCTCTTCTGCCAGTTCCATTTCTTCTACTGCATAGTAGTCCCACACATCGTCCCTACTATTGTATAAATATGAGAGACATGGTTTGGCAACTACTGCAGTTAAGCCATACACCAATCCTGCCACCACAGCAATAGCACTAACAACAAGACAGGAGGCAGAGCTAGAGGAAGCAGAATGATCAGGAATAAGAATGAGTACATCAAAGGGATAGCTTAGGTTGACCAAGTTGGAGAGGACAGATTGAGATGGTTTGGACATGTGCAGCAGAAGGATAGCAGATACTTTGGCCAAATTATGTTGTATATCAGGCTGCCAGGGGGGAGGAAAAGAAGAAGACCTCAGACAAGGTTCATGGGTGTAGTGGCAGATGTCATGCAGAGAGTTTGTTTGACAGAAGATGATGCTAGTGACATAATGAGATGGAGCCACTGTGGTGAACCGTAAAGGGAGCAGGCAAAAGAACAGTGCAAAAATTCAGGTCTTACACTGGGACGCCATTATTCTTGCTAGTGTTAGCTAATACTGAGATTGTAACTTTAGCTTTCTGTCATTTTACTGGCAACATTGAGAATAAGCCATTGTGCCACACAGCTAAGATACAACTGCCTGGTTATTGTTGTTTGACAACTTTAGTGCTTTAGGGCATGCTACTCATTTCTGAGCAGAAATGAGTAGCATGCCAGATTATTTCATCAGCTTCATGGTACTGACTTATGTATGATTTCAAAAGCATTTATTTTAGCCAATATTAAATTATGCAATATACAAATCATTAGCATGTCAATATCCAAGCTGATACCAAATACATCAGATCAAAGATCTCCAGTTTTCAAATTGATTAGGTTTTATTGCCACTGGGTCAGTATTGTGATCAAGCTTATAGAGTTCCTTCTTTTTTTCGACAGATTGTTCTACAGTACACAGACCAGATGCCCCTCTTCCATTTCTTGCACTAAACCCCAGAAGACACCGAGAGCATCCGTTCTGTTCATCCTGCCTCCACTCAGGAAGAGTATTCACATCGCTCCTCATTTACATCAGTACATTCAACACAGCACACCATTCCTTCAAATGGGATGGTACACAGTCCTATTGTGGTGAATGGAGATGCTATGAAACCTTCTACAGTTTCCAAAACCACATCCCTCTTCCTGGCAAACCCTGTTGAGAAAATGTTACTATCAGGATACAGTAAAGACCCCAAAACCAACAAAAACACTTATTTTTACATGGAGCACAAATCAAACCAAACCAGGACACTACAGCAGAAACAAAAAGTGATTCAAGAGTTAAAGTCTGATGACCAAGCAGAGCTACCTCCTCATGCAACCGTGTCGGCTAGAACTCCTGCAGTCCCTCCAGCTCAGATTAGGAGAGCTTCTTTTAGCCAAGTGCCATCTCACATTCACATAAGAAGAACAAAAAGTGAGGGCCATGCTCGAGGAAATGTAACCTCAGCTAGGTTGGCTCAGTCAGCAGTACCAGAGATCTGTGCAGATGCTACCGTGAATGATTGTTTTTGGAGGAAACTGGAGGCAGGCAACCACCAACAGCTGGGCCAGCTGCTGTCACCCAGCGTTTGTCTGCGACAATGCAAGAGCAAGTCAAACCTCAATCTTTAGCAAAATGAGTGCCCCAAAGATCAGCTTAATCTCTGTCTTCTGCAGAATCACTGGTAGAGTGAGCCAGCAGAGTGAGTCAAAGGAGCCACACCTGGAGCCAGATCTTCATAGAGGAACTGAAGCAATCTTCATCCCCTCCAGCTACATCCACAACAGCTACAGCTTCTTTGTCCAAAAAGCCTTGGAGATCTGACCTCTGATGACATATGGTGCAACTTTGATAGTAAGTACCACAGCATCATCTGCAGTTTCACTGTTAGGCAAACCAAAGACCAATTCCCAAATGGCAGCCCACAGAACTCAGCCAGTCACTTTACAGAACACTTACGGAAGCTGACTGATGTGGAGCCCCTGACTGCTGGAGATTTCGCTTCACGGGTCTAAAGAATTCCCAGGAGAGCAAGGTGATAAGACCCTGGTTCGAGGGACTGCCTCCAGGAGCCAAAGCAGAGTGTGTGGTACGTTACAAACCGGGCCAGGGAGGCCAAGGAAAGACTGAAGCTTCAAAGTGTTCCAGTACAGAGGTGCAAGCTTTAGGCTTACTCTTAGCACTGGTAGTAGCCCCATTGAGGAGCTTGGGATCCCCGAAGGTGCTTGTTTCATGTCCCAGAGTCCTTGCAGATGCCCTGCTGAGTCAGCACATGCCTCCCCTATACAATCCCAAACCTCCACCGACCCTGAAAACATTACAGTTTCTTTTTTGCTCAATCTCTAAGAACTGGCTGACTTTAAACTGATTGTAAGAGAGAAAGCCTGAAACTAGTATGGAATAAATTTGCTCCAGCAAAAAACTTTTTATTTTATTTATATTATTAATATTTTCTTTCTTGTAGAAAAAGCTGCAAATCTTGCAAAATACTGGTCTAAAGAAAGGTGTTTTACCACTTATTAGTAATCCATGAACAATCTGTTTGACATTTAAATGTTGTATATTTTGAACCAATGATGTACATTTTTTGTGCAATCAGGAAACGTCTTGAAAATGTTCAACAAATACTGAAATCTGTTTGCACAAAATGTTAGATATTTTCCAGAATGTGTTTAGTGACAAATACCAGGAATTTTTTTTTTTTTATGTTGGTTTCGTTGGCTATCATTTGCTCTCATGTTCAAGGGTTTTATTCGTTGTTTCTTTTTTTTCTTTTTTCTTTTTTCTTTTTTTTACAAATACAGTAGCAATACACGTTTACATGTTTTTCAAAGACGTGTTGTTTTTATTTACTTGAAGTGGAATAACTTACTTTGGCTGTGGTAAAAGTTAGATACTATATGCATTTTTATAAGACCGTTAATCCACTAGCAATATTTTTTAAATTGATGGCATGGTATCATTGTGGAAGATGTGTAGTTCAATGCTAAAAGCCAAGGTTCATCTCATGTTTTTGCTGAAGAAAGGAACGATTCTTAAAGTTCTTCATTTCTCTTTGTGTAGTAGTTACAGTGTAATTTGACCAGGTTTTGCTAACATTCTCATCTGTGGCATGCCGCAGCATTTAGATGCTGTGTTTTGAAGCAGTGCTGTACTACCAAGTTTTAGCCCTTTTATGCTGACTGCATGTCTTTTATGTACTGTAACCTTTATCCGAATCTTGTGCTTTTTTTTGCAAATATATTTTATATGAAAATTAATATTCTAAACACTGTTTTTATCGTCTAATGATGATCAAAATGGCATCATGTTTGAAACCCTGTGTTTCCAGTAGTTTGTGATACTAAAATAAGATGAAAATTATGCATTTCAAAGCACGTTTATTCATCAGCATCCTGTATTGTTTGTTTGATTTAGACATTGTGAATTAATGATCTGAATAAATCTTAAGTTAATAATACTGAACATTTCACAGCTCATTTATTTAATTTGTACTTAATCTTGTCTGCAGCCGTCTTAGTTTTTTGACAAAGTCATTAGCTGGGTTAATTCAGCCTTGCACAAGGTGACATGTAAAAGCCCTTGGCCTTGGTTTTGGCAGTGTGCTGGCTTCTCTAATTATGGACTCTGCTTGGGTCTGTGTTTACCAGCCATCACCCCTTTCAACCTTTGGAGGGGAAAAAAAGAACTAGACCCCCTGCAGGAAGACAAAATGTTCCTTGAAGCTTCACAAGAGAGACAAACTTGTTAAGAGATCAGATATTAAAAAGAGACAATACTGTGCTTTTGGACTGGTTTTGGAATCGAGTTGTTGTTTAACTCGGGTTATTTTACTTGTAGCTAAAATATACATTTGCACACAATCATAAAGTTTCAGTGTGAAACACTTCCTAAATTTGGATTTGTGCCTGTTTCCTTGAGACTAGCATTTTCACACTCAAACAACTTTTTTCGTCACAAGTTCCTAGACAGTGAGTTAGGAAAAGGTCGTGCTTTCTGTAGTAAGGTTAAGACCCTACAAAACACCAACTCTGCTTACCATTTTTAAAGATTAGAAACAAATGCTGGTCTTTGTTTTGCCCCCAACTCCCATGTCAGGATGCCAAAAATGGCATTATAATAGTTTAAGTTCGAGAGCCGAGTTAGTGTACTTGGATCTCAAAGTGTTAGGGTTTGACTCTCCAGAGCTGAGGATCCATGCACTGTTTTCATGGTTTCTCAGGACACTGGCATGTCAGTCAAAGGTTTGTCCATTGTCAGGACTGTGATTTCCAAAGCTGACAGCCACCTCTGGCGAGCTGTCAGACACTGCTAGGCCTCTTTCTCAGCTCTGTAAGACTTTGTGTAGCTCGACATGCTCATTTTAGCGCTGCAGACTCTGCTCCAGCCAGCACACAAATACAAAAGACAGCTTCATTAGGATTCCAAGAGATCTACTGAGTCCCTCTTAAAGCTGTATTTATCTCGACAATTTGGCAAGTTTTGGCCTCTCAACTGAAACCTCCAGGCCCTGTCTAGCACTTAAGGCCTGAGAGAATGGTTTTTGTCTCACAGAATGAATGAAGTCTTTCCTTTCAAGATGAAATCACTGCCTGTTTTGTACAAATAAATCAGTTTGGTTTGCAGCTTATACGTAGACATTTTTGAGACAAAGAAACGTGGTAGGGAGTGGGTGTTTGGATAGTTTTAACAAACTGCTGAAGATTAATAAAACATTTGTCCTAGCAAATTAAACAAAGGACATAGCTTCACAGTCACCTCTGTTGCTGTTTTGCAGGAGAGATTGAATTTATGATGATGAATCCCTCATGGTTGGTCAGGAGTGAGAGAAAATGTGCTCCAAAACAAAATCACCCTTCCTCTGAGCCACTGGGACATTCCAGTCCATCCATATGTAAAGCTTACTGCACCACCACACTGTTAAGCTCCCAAAACCCTTGACCCATACCCCGCCCTCCTTTGTTGTTAAAGATCCTGTTGTGTAACCGTGCAAAAACACATGGTAACTGTTTAAAAGTCTGAAAATCTAAGACATAAAGTGATTCTGCCTCAGAAAAACATACCCAGCTCGAGGAAATTGGATACCTCTCAAGACTTTGTAGTTTTTTTGGCCCAGCAGTTGTGGGTTTATCTCCCTGTGAGCCCTTATCTCCTCCCTCTCTGTTTCCCATATAAACCCTCCACTACTTTCAGCCGCACTAAGTCTTTTCAGTGGCCTGCTCACAAGATATTTTTAATTTCTTACTCGTTTTCTTGGACTCGCCCTGTGTCCACAATTTGTTTCTGCATACTGTGCCTGACAGAGCAGAGGTAAGGAAAGAGGTAAGGTTTTTTTTTCTTCATGTCCCAAGTAAAAATAACTGCAAAAAAACCTGTTTAAAAGTGTTGTGTCTGCAGATAATTTCAATGTTAAATCAAAGACATCGCTCGTCATAAACATGGTCATGTTTTCACAGAAATTTAAAGTAGTCTGTGTCATTTACAGGACGGAAACATGAAAGTCTGCATGGCTTTATTCGTTTGTGTGGCAGTCCTGACTGCATGGTTCTTTACTGCAGGTAAGAATAATGCTACATCTGAGAGATGTGCAATCAAGGAAATTGCCATTAGTTCATGAGTTGCATTAGATTTCTAAGCAGGTTTTTAATAATGTTACCTATGATCATGAAACCATGTTCTCTTCCTCACTCTTACAAAGAAGTTTTGTTACCTGAACCAAACCAAACAAAGTCTCAAAAATAAAGCAAAGTCTGAAAATGACAGTTTAACGTGGGACACAAACCCAGGTCTCCTGGTTAAAGGTCTAGTAACTGACTAATGTGATCTTTTACAAACCCTTGTTTCATGTGTAGGGATGTTTTCTGATGAGGCAAAATGTTCTAAGTAAGAACAAACAACACTTCAGCTATCAGGGAATTATACATGGGCACTTGTTATTGCTCAATCTCTGCTCTCTTCCTCAAGTTGTGTTTGCTAATCTTACAAAGTTATTTTCATGTGCATGGGGTTTTTTCAAGTGCTTGACCACATTCTTGTCAGATTTATACATTTTTCTTCCCAGCTTTGTAAAAAGTAGCTGGTACACAAGATGAGGTCTATTACTTACAGATATTTCCCTTAGAGTCGCGTGAAAAGAAGTTTCTTCCAGAGCTAATAATCAGTGTCAGTACATTGTCTTTGTTGTGCCAAGCTTGAAATAATGGTGAGGTACTGATGGGCTGATTAATCGGCACGAGTTTGTGTCTTAGGTCTCCAATTGTTTTTCATTCGTTTAATGTACCTGGAGGTAACTATATCAATAAAACTGAATTGAATAAAAGTTTTAAATCCATCCAACTGTCCCTTAATTATTGCAGCCCCACCCCACAAATGAATACTGGGTATAAACATTTACAATTTCAAAAAAAAAAAAATCAAGATCTGGGCCAACTTTTGATACTTTGTTAACCATGATGTTCCCCATTATCCATTTCTCCATTAGGTTTTATTTTAAACAAGCACTGAAAACACCTCCACGCCTTCAATTAAAACATTTTCTGATTGGACTCTTAGCATTTTACTCTAACTAGCATTAAATTACAACTTTAATGTACGCTATAACTAAAATTCTGTGGCAAGATTTAGACTGCTGGAGGCCTATCAAACTTCACACAGGGGTCCAGTCCACACTGACAGACTCCTATTTCTCACCAGTGGAGGGGCTACTGCCCTACTGTGCTCCAGAAAGCACTGTGATGAATCAATTAACTGTGTGAGAGGAGGACTCAGCAGGCAGGCAGTGAAGTGACAAGCATCTCCGCAGATTGTAGGTCCTGCCATCATCACTAGAGGAGACTGGCATCATGTCATCAGCTTTATATTACCCAACCAGAGCTGCTTTTGTTGTGGTATGCAATTATGAAAAACTTGCACCCCTAGCACCTCTGCATGCCCCACATCCCCGACCCCTACCCTCCCATCATTTTCTCTTCTCTGACAGACCTTGGCAGGGCATGTTAAGTCCTGGCATGCCACTGCTCACAGTTAGAGCAAGAAGAAAACAACTGTGAGTGTCATGAGTAATGATGGGATTGGCTGGGGGGTTTTATCCCCTGATTACATGGTGAAAAGGAGTTGGTCAGTGGTGGTGGGAGGGGATGGTTAGATTAGAACAGGAAAACACATCCTTTAAGACCTCACTTTGATCCCATCAAATGAGCCTTGTCCCCCCCACCTATTGTATCTCGCAACCTCCCCTCACCATGGAGCCAATTTCTCAGCTCTTCTAAAAAACAACCGAAAACAAGACTGTCATTGTCCTTCACTGGCTGTTTGGCTGATTTATTTGCTATGGTTCAGAGAAAAAACACATGAAGGGAACTCAGCAGAACAATATGCTTCATTAGGCTTTTTGAAGCCATACTTTCCATAAGCCTGTAGACTTGAAACCAAACCACTAATCAGACTGAACCCTATTATTTTGATCTGATGCTTAATTACTTTTTCCCCCAAAAGTTCAATGCTGTTTTTCTTTTTCTTTTTTCTGTTCTAGATGCCAAGGAGTTATTCATCACAACCATAAAGGTATTCTTTCTTTGTCTCTTGTTCCTGGCTAGAATGCCAAAGTCCAGCTGTGATACAAAGTCAAGTCAACAATATAAGAATTTATACCTCTTATATACAACTTCACTGTATGAATAGCTCTTAAATCATGTAATACATTATTTTGGAAGACTGGGAATTGATCTTACCCTTGTTGAACTTGAACAAGCAAGCTAATTATCACTAGTTGAACAGTGTCTCTTTAATAGTTTAAAACATTGTGTTCTGGTTTCAAAAACAGACATAAACACTTGTCCTTTATATCGGCAAAGTTGGGTTTTCTGTCCTAGTCGCCATAATTCTTACTGACCCACTTTACACTTCACTGTCAAGTATAAAATAAACCAAATAAACACAGTCCATATGCCATCTTCACAATTTTCATATCGAAGGAAGCTTTAAAGTCTATCTTTACATTTTCAAAGTTAGCTTATATATATATATA
>NW_024582703.1:0-8652 GCF_018398535.1 Haplochromis burtoni | reverse complement strand
TATATATATATATATATATATATATATACACTCTTAACATAAGGTATTGTACAGTCTATCTGATTAAAATATGAGTAAACAGATTTTTTTTTAATTAAGCAAACACAAACAAAAAACAACATAGCACAGTGTCTGCCACCTTTCAAAAAATTTAAACAAAATAAAAAATTCAACAATTCCTTGCAGGCAATCTTTATCCATCAAACAAGGGTCCTGCGCAGTAGCTTTGCTGTTCCTGGGACTGCGCTTTTCTGGACAGAGATCTTGGATGTTGTTTCTGGGATGTTCTTTAGTCAGGGCTGGACTGGTAATCTGGCATACCTGGCATTTGCCCAGTGGGCTGATGCACTTTTGGGCCGATGGCCGTGCACCAGTGCTGCATGCACTGACATAAGCCCATTCATTAATTTTCACTACTGATACTGTATTGCCCAATCAAATCTCTCTACACAACCAGGCGCTCCACTTGCCTTTGCTGTACGTCACACAACATGTAGAACAGAGTTTAGTGAGAAAGAAGTGGAGAAAAGCTGTGGAGCTGCTAAGACAGATAAAAATAAACTAAAAATAAATGCAGCAAAATGTGTCAAAATGTGTCAAATTAACCGACATGTTAGCTGTTGGGGCTGCTGCTGCACCATCAGCAGTATTGCCAACAACAACTTTTACAAGCTCTCACAGCCACAGGAGGCTGCTGTTAATAGCACCAACAAGAAGTGCAGGAAGAGGGACAACGGTCCCAACAAGAGAGTGATATAATAGATGGAGGATATAATTCCCCGCTCGCCCCTGCCATCTATCCTTCAAGCTCCTCTACCAGAGGCCTGGGAGCTTGGGGGTCCTGCGCAGTATCTTAGCCATTCCTAGCGCTGTGCTCTTCTGGACAGAGTTCAAGTTCAAATTTATTTATATAGCACTTCTAAAACAACAGGTGTTGACCAAAGTACTGTACAATAAAATGGACAAGGCAATAAACATAACAAAAAAACTGAATAGTGTTTTAGAAGAGAATAAAATCATAAAAAATAGAATAAAATCATAAAACAGAATAATAGTAACAAACTCATGATGAATCAAAAGCCAGAGAATAAAAACGGGTCTTTAGATGACTTTTAAAAGTATCCAGTGTTGGGGAGGGTCTGATATGCAAAAGCAATATATTCCAAGGTTTGGGGGCAGTCACAGCAAATGCCCGGTTTCCTCTGTCTTTTAATCTGGACCTAGGGACAACCAAAAGCATTTGGTCTGCAGACCTCAAGGATCTTGGGGGAGAATACCAGGTTAGGAGAGCAGCAAGATATGTAGGGGCTAGTCCATGCAATGACTTAAAAACAAGTGTTAAGATCTTAAAGTCAATTGGAAAGCTGACTGGCAGCCAGTGTAGTGATGCAAGCAGATGTATGATCTCGCTTGCGTGTGCCAGTTAGAAACCGTGCTGCAGCATTTTGAACTAGCTGCAGTTGGCCAATTGATGAAGAGGTGACGCCAGAGTAGAGACTATTACAGAAGTCGAGGTGAGATGAGATATAGGCATGGATCGCTTTCTGAAAATCTCTGAAACGGAGAAAGGGCTTAACTTTTGTAATTAGGCGAAGATGAAAGAAACTGGTTTTGACTACATTATTTATCTGTCAAGTGCTGCCAAAAATCACTCGTAAATTTCTTGCAAAAGGTTTTTTTTTTATAATTTTCTAAGGGGCCAAGGTCGTAATGGTCAGAAGGACCAAAGACAATGACCTCAGTTTTCTGTTCATTTAGATTTAGAAAATTTAGAGCCATCCATGCCTTGACATCTTCTAGACCACAGGTGTCGAACTCCAGGCCTCAAGGGCCGGTGTCCTGCAGGTTTTAGATGTGTCCTTGATCCAACACAGCTGATTTAAATTGCTAAATTACCTCCTCAACATGTTTTGAAGTTTTCCTGAGGCCTGGTAATGAACTAATCATTTGATTCTGGTGTGTTGACCCAGGGTAATATCTAAAACCTGTAGGACACTGGCCCTCGAGGCCTGGAGTTTGACACCCCTGTTCTAGACAATCAAACGGTCCCTTCAGAGGATTCACAGATTTTCATTTTAGTGGAAGGTAAATCTTAGAATCATCTGCATAACAGTGAAACAAAATTCCATATTTTTTAAAAATAGATCTCAACGGGAGCATATAAATTGAAAAAAGGCCTGGACCAAGGATAGAGCCCTGGGGGACCCCGCAAAAAAGGGTCATCTTTGGAGGCTATGTGTCTCTGAATCTAACAGAGAAAATACGATTAGATGAGTAGGATTTAAACCATTCCAAAGCAAGCCCTGTAATTCCGGCACATTGTTCCAGTCAAGAGATAAGAATCCTGTAATCTACTGTGTCAAAACGGTGGTGGTTCACCAATGTCGTGTTGGTCTAAAAAGGTCTGGAGCTGCGGAAGGACAATTTTCTCCAGAACTTTTGACAAAAAGGACAATTTAGAGATTGGGCGGAAATTTGATAGAACTGTTAAGTCCAGATCAGAGATGGGCAGTAACGCGTTACTTGTAACGCGTTACTGTAATCCGATTACTTTTTTTCAAGTAACGAGTAAAGTAAGGGACTACTATTGCAAAAACGGTAATTAGATTACCGTTACTTTCCCGTAGGAACGCTGCGTTACTAAAACCGTGATTTTTTTGCGAGAATGTCTCATGACAGTGACGTAAGCAAGTGCGACGTTCTTGACAACAGCTGTCTGCAGATCAACAGTGGATAATATATCAAGTGCGGGAGAGAGTATGAGCGTGCAGCGTTTAAAGCGTGGAAGTACTGACCTTACTTTAAGTTTGATTCCATAAAAAGTGACAAAAACATTAGTGTCCGTTGTGCGTGGGAAGAAAACTTCTTTTTACAGTGAAAAAACCCCCCTAAACTTCCAAACAAGCACCGAGTGCGCTATGATGTAATGGGAATGTAATGAGTATTTCCAGACAAGCTGAGTTGAACAGGGAAAGCAGTCGAATGAGTGGTACTGTTAGTAGGTAATGCCTGATTACCTGGTAATGCCAGAGATCTCAGATGTTGTTCCTGAGATCTGTTGAAGCCACTCGTCTAGCTTGGGAGTCATTGCACCTAGCACCTAGCACTGTTACCCTTCACATCTTCTCCAACTCTTCTCTGAGCCCTTTCTCATGTTCCTTCTTCCTGATGTCATTGGGAACCGCTACATCTATCACTACAGCCTTCTTCTTCTGTTTGTCTACCTTCTGTTTGTGTTTGTCTACCACAAACAGGCAATAATCGGCACAGATGTTCCTGTATCCTATGCCTGCCTGCTAGCATCTTGCACCCTGTTGTTATGTGCTGGATTGTCTCGGGGACATTTTTACATAGCCTTCACCTTGAGTCTTGCCTAGTGTGATAGACCCCAACCTCTATGGATCTTGTGCTCAAAGCTTGTTCCTGTGCTGCCATGATTAGTGCCTCTGTGCTGTCTTTCAGTCCAGCTTTGTCCAGCCACTGGTAGGATTTCTGGATATCAGCCACCTCCGCTATCTGCCGGTGGTACGTACCGTGCAGGGGCCTGTCCTTCCGCCATGGTTCCTCGTCTTCCTCCTCTATCTTGGGTTTCTGCTGTCTGAGGTATTCACTGAGCATGCGGTCGCATCCAGATGTATTCATGGATGTTCATTGTCTCATCCTGGACTGTGGTGCTGACACTCACCAGTCCCCAGCCTCCTTCATTCCGCTTGGCGTACAGCCTCAGGGTGATGGACTTGGAGTGAAACTCTCCATGCATGGTAAGGAGCTTCCTGGACTTTATGTCAGTGGCTTCTATCTCCTCCTTTGGCCAGGTTATTATCCCAGCAGGGTACCTGATCATGGGCAAGGTGCAGGTGTTGATAGCCCGGATCTTGTTCTTATTGTTCAGCAGGCTCCTCATGACTTGCCCAACCTCATCATGGTTCCCATTAGCCTGTGTAATCCCCAGGTACTTGTAGCTGTCTTCTATGTCTACAATGTTACCTTCTGGTAGTTCGATCACCTCAGTTCTGACTACCTTCCCTCTCTTTGATATCATCCAGCTACATTTCTCCAGTCTAAACAGCATTCCCATGTCATTGCTGTATATCCTGGTGACATGGATCAATGTGTCGTTCACTCTTGGCATACAGCTTGATGTCATCCATGTACAGGAGGTGGCTGACAATTGCTTCGTTCCATAGTCAGTATCCGTAGCCAGTATCCGTAGCCAGTCTTGTCAATGATCTGACTGAGGGGGTTAAGGCCTATGCAGAACAGCAGTGGGGACAGGGCATCTCCTTGGTAGATCCCGCACTTGATGGTGACTTGTGCTATGGTCTTGAAGTTGGCCTCTAGAGTGGTTTGCCACATCCATCCATATTTAGTTCCTGATAAAGGCTCTTAGGGT
Source organism: Haplochromis burtoni (assembly GCF_018398535.1). Classification (NCBI taxonomy): domain Eukaryota; kingdom Metazoa; phylum Chordata; class Actinopteri; order Cichliformes; family Cichlidae; genus Haplochromis; species Haplochromis burtoni. Next base: position 4,259 of record NW_024582703.1, on the reverse strand, counting down.
CCTGTTGATCTTGTCTGGGCATTCCACGATCCAGGTGTGGGGCATCAAGTCATATGCCTTCTTGTAATCAATCCAGGTAGAGACCAGGTTGGTCAGTCTGGTCTTGCAGTCTCGGCTGACTGCTCGGTCTACCAGTAGCTGGTCTTTTGCTCCTCTGGTATTCTTGATAATTCCTTTCTGTGCCCCGCTCATGTATTGAGCCATGTGCCTGTTCATCTTAGCCGCCAGATGCCTGACGGGAGCTTCCAGCAGGTTATTGGCCAGTAGTTGGATGGGACTGGTCCCTTCTGGGGGTCCTTGGGGATCAGAACTTTCCGGCTTTGTGTTAGCCATTCTGGTTATCTCTCATCGACAAGCAGCTGGTTCATTTGTGCTCCCAGACGCTTGGATGGTTGTATGGAGAACAGTTGCTTTATTCTCCTGCCTTCAATCTCCCTGGTGTACCTCTTCAAGCGGCTGGCCAAAGCTCTGAGTCATTGCTTGTCAGTTTCCAAGGCCTCAGGTATGGACAGCTTTCTGTACTTCTTAGGCACCTTCTTCATTGCACGTTTCTGCAGGTCTGATAGTTGGCTAACCTCCCTCCATGCTACCTTGATCTTAGCCTCTGGTCTCTTTCTCCATGGAGGGTAATCAGAACTTGTAGCTGTTCCACTTGTAGCCAATCATCTCACTGATTACTGCTGCCGTAGTGTAGATCAGCTGGTTAGTCTCGGTAATGGTGGTGGTAGGTATGGTATGTAGTGCTGCATTCACATCATCCAGTAGATCTTCTGAGGGTACTTCACGTAGTCTTGGTAACCAACTATGGAGGTTCCAGGTTTCAAGCTTCGCTGTGATCCTATCTTTCAGGTCAGTTCCTCTTGAACTCAATGATCCTTCTTCCATCGCACTTGGGGCTTCGTATATATATGTGATAGGGTGTGAGTGTGTACTTGTGTAGACACTCGGGTTCTTTAAATACAAGGGGGAGAAAATTCATCAGAAACCCAAGGCACAGAGACTAAACAGGTCTAATCAGAAGAGGTTTATTCCCAGTGGAAGAAAGCAGGAATAAAACAAACAACATTCTAAAAACTTATGCAATAAAATGTTCTTATTACACTAAATTCTAAAGCAAACACTCAATAAAATTGTCTTAAAAAATCTCCAAGAAGAATGTTCCTTATAGCTAAGAGGGAAACAATTCCTCTTCTGGTGCTGAAACTGCGCCAGCCTAGTCCCAGGGAACAAGGAATCTCTTCTCGTTACTCTGTCTCTTCATTGAGCTCATCGCACCACAACCCAGTTTTGGCCCACAACAGCACACAACTGAGTCCCTGGCTTGCCGCTACCATGGTTTGTGAAGCTGGCCTGGCTAATCTCCATGGCGACCCTCCCCCCCAACAGGGCTGCACCTGACGAACAACAGTGGAAAACAGTACTCACAAATGCCGACAGAGGTTCACCTGTGGCCTGCTGTTGACCACACCCATTGTTCCCCACTGTTTGCCGTTTCTGTCGCTGGAAATGGAGTTTTAGGACATCCTGATAATAATGAATTACAGTAGTCCAGCCTAGAAGTAATAAATGCATGAACTAGTTTTTCTGCGTCACTCTGAGACAGGATATTTCTAATTTTAGAGATACTGCACAAATGGAAGAAAGCAGTCCTACATATTTGTTTATTATGTATATTGAAGGAATCTGAAAATATATGCTATACCTTCTGATGATACTGCCTAAAGGAAGAAGGTACAGTATAATGTAATCAGATTTGGTCCTACCACACAACCCTGTGGAACTCCATAATTACCCTTAGTGTGTGAAGAGGTCATTCAAACCATACCTACAGCATGCTCTAATGACCACTTTTAGTCATACAGCCTTGGATAAAATAGAATTGGTACAGGCCATCTGCCTGCACAGAGCTCTGTTGTCAGGAAGCAGTTTACAAAGTATGTCGGACCCCTCTTGTTTATGCTGTTGTTGGTCCATCAGCCTGCCATAAGAAAAAAGGAACAAATGTATGACCTACAAATAGCTCAAAAGATAACAAGTATTAAAAATAATGAACAGTGTCCACAACAGCCACTGTCTATACTTTTTTTTTTTTAGTTTTTTTTTTTTTCACGGTTCACCCATTCCTGGTAATCTCTAGTAATCGCTGTATCTCCCGTCCATATTCTGGCCCACTTGTCAGCCAGTCAATATTCAGGAGTCACTTACGTCTATCAAAGTTAGAATAAGGAAGGGTGGGTTATGTGAAAACCCCTCTCCCCTCTCTGTATGACTGAAATTGTATATGCAAACCAACACATTTGAGGGACTGTAAAACCAGTTTAAGTGAAACACAAAATCCAAGGCATAACACTATTAGGTGTGAACAAGTCTCACGGACCAGATTATATTTACTGTTGTTTACTCAAATCTTGTGCTCAACAACTGACTCCTGTGTTTCATAATATTTTTAATAAGGATTTAGAGGCACAAGATGTATCTATTGTTTGGATGGATGCTTTTTTAGTTCTGGTTCCTAAATCTAGTTATTTAAAAACTTTAAATGCACAAAGACCGGTAGGCCTCACGTCAATTGTGATAAAATACTTAAAGTCAAAGAAAAGGTTAAGGGTGAAGTTAAGGGAAACTGAGGATGTGCTTGACTCCACACAGTTCATAAAGGAGTGGAACATGTCAGATTGACCTTCTTGAACCTGACTGTTAAAAACTCGGAGTGAAAAGTTCCTCAAGTATTTCGGTGCAAAAAGTGAGACTGCCTTACACATGGCACTGTTTCCTTTAAACAGTCATTTACATACTACAATTTTAGGATTCAGAAGTTAAAACTATGCGACAGACTGGCGACCTGTCCAGGGTGTACCCTGCCTCTCGCCCTATGACAGCTGGGATAGGCTCCAGCACCCCCCGCGACCCTGAAAAAGGATGAGCGGAAGCGAATGGATGGATGGATGGAACTTTACACAAACTTCAAGTTGTAAGAGCATGTTGATTTCCTTTAAATTTAAAGTATGCCTTGCTTGCTGCCTTGTGTTTTGTCAGGATGAACCATATGCCATGAGCAAGGGCTCTGAGCTAGAAGGCTACTGCATTGATCTGATCTCAGAGCTCTCCAAGAAGCTAGGCTTCAAGTACAACTTGCATCTGGTCAAAGACAACCGCTATGGCGCCATGGACTCCAGCGGCAACTGGAATGGCATGATTGGTGAAGTCATCAGAGGGGTGAGTCATAGAGTTATAGAGCACTGAAACAACTCTACCTCAGTGTGTTACAGTATGTGAACACTGTAGTATGTGTCTTTAGTGTAATGTGTTTCGTTGCTCTTGTTAAATTAAGTTTGATACCCTCCTGTTCAACCTCAGACCTTGCTTTGATGAATGTACACTTTAAATTTAATGCCACCAATGTCTGAGCCCTCCTAATATTATGCATTATAGATTATCCGAGCCACAATGCTCTTTGCAATTTTACATTAATTACATTAATTGGCAAGATTACTCTTAAATTGTCAAATTAATTTAATTTATCCCTCATAATGTCCTCCCGATTTCCATACACCTGTGGTCCTCAGGGGTCATAAATGTCCCCACTTCATTTGAGTGTTTTTTAAAGTATAAAGTATAAATTGTCAATCAATTCAGTTTTACACCTTAGTTTTACTTAAGACCAATACATCAACACAAAATTTACCCTACATTATACATTTTAGGGCCACCAGACCTTGTTTACATAAAGTACACTCTGTTTTTGAGCGAAAATAAAACGAGACAATAAAATATTTAATTGTTTAGATAATTTTGACTATTTGTCTAACTACAGAGTCCTGTATGTTGAACTTCAGTAAGAAAGGTTTTTTTTTAAGCATTTGAAGCATTTAAAATTTTTATCATCATTATATACCAGCTAGCCCAACTTCAGCAACCCTACAAACGTCACTGCTGTTTAGTTTTCTGTCTTCATTTATGCTGGAAGTGATAGCAGAGCTGTACGTTTTAATTTGTTTCCAAAACCCGGCAGTCAGGACATGTTATATTGTATTTAGATAGAAGCTAGCAAGCTAACTTCCTGCTAACTTCTATCTCCGTTAAATGTCATAAATGTCCGTTTTCATGGATGCCTGGATGTTAAACTCAATTGTTACACCTGGTAGAGCAGAACGCTGATCATTTTATTAAAGATGAAAGACTTTAGACAGTTTTTCAACTCTCAGTAATGCCATAGTGATCGTTTGATATATGGACCTGCAGCGGAGTTTAGACCCAGA
>NW_024582702.1:647133-663190 GCF_018398535.1 Haplochromis burtoni | reverse complement strand
AAACCATAGAAACTCACACCAAGTACAATAATACAAAAATCACAATGAACTAAAACGCTGGGTCAGGAGACCCAGGACCCTGACACCTTTGTCCACTGAAGCCCATTTCCTGAGGGTTTTGAGATGGAACAGGTTGCAGACTGACCTGCTAGTGTCCTATCGAGCCACAATCAAGAGTGTGCTGGTGCACGCCATCCCCGTGTGGTACGCTTGTTGCACAACAACAACACTTCAGAGGGTCATCAGAACTGCACAGAAGGTGATCAGCTGTCCACTCTCCCATAAAGCTCTCCACCTGCTTGCATCCTCGTTTTTACTGCCATCGTCTGCAGGCTGCTTCTCACTGTGCTATCACTGCTCTGAGATCAGTTACCATCTGCACTTTGTGTGGAAACAGCTAGCATTAGCAAGTAAACAGGCTTCAGTGATTTATCATCGTAACAGCCTTTCCTATTGGTAGCCACCTTGGCCACCATGTATGATGTAGAGAAGCGTGAAGAAGTTGTTAATACGTTAGCAAGAAGAGCTCTGATGATGATGAAGCCGGGACGCAAGCCATATCTGATCTAATAAAACAGGCAAGTCTACCTGGTGCAAGCATCACCAGTGCTTTCAGATTAGCATCTATGAGAAGGTCTGAATCTAATAAGTTTGACCAGGTGTTGATATTAAGAGTTAACCATGTCAAACGCTGCTCAAGCCTTTGTCTGATTCATCTGATATTTTGTTTTTGCTACTGTGTTAAGATACTTTTACAGAGTCAAGATGTAGTCCTGTGTTTCTCAGCTTATGGGTGGCTGTAGCCTGAATGGTAGAGCATCTACTGTAATAATGGGAAACTTGGTGGTTTGATCCCTGGCTATTGCTTCAGTCTGCATGCCAAAGGATCTTTGAGATCCTGACCCTGAAGTAGCTCTCCCAATCATACAAATACATCAGATTGTAGCTGTTAGATAGAGAACACTGAGGCCTAGATAAAGGTGGTGGCGTGAATGGATGAATGTTCTATAAACACTAAGTTTTCATGTAGAGTAGAAACGCGTTTTATAAGAAGCATGATTTATAGAACTCGGACATTGTTGGACATTAAATCAAATAAAGTATTTAAAATGAGCTCAACCTTAAACATAAGCAGCAGTAATATTAATCCATTCAATGCTGATGAGGAACATTTCTGCACGGCAAATATCCTCGGGCAAGATACGAACGCCAAGATACGAACACCAAGTCACTCTGCGATTCGTCCATCGGAGTGTGAATGTCAGAGAGAAAGAGCGTAGGAAAAACTGTTTGGGTGGATGAGGCAAGTTGTGTAAAGCACTTTGAGTACTCAGAGTAGAAAAGTGCTGTATAGGACTTCCGGTGACGCCATGTTGGACTAAGCAGCAAAACGATGAAGCCCCGCCACACAAGGCAAGAAGTGACAACTGAATTTAGTAGGCAACCAATAACCAGGTAAACAGAAAACGTATACAAGATGACTACAAACAAAAAACAAAGAACGCTGAACAAAGATAGCTGGAAGGAAAAAGAAGATAAACAGAGACCTCCCAGCCCAGCTAGCTTAAACGCCGCTAACGACAGCCAAGAACAACCAGAGCTAATGCTACTAGAAGAACTGAAAAAGCTACGTAAAGAGAATCAAGAGGGACACAATCACACAAAGATGTCGCTCGAAAGACTGGAGCAAGCGGTCACGGATATAAGAGACCACGTTGCTAAACATGAAGAGCGAATCGGACAAATGGAGGAAAGAATTAGCGCAACAGAAGACACACTTATGCGACACCAGAGGGCGCTGAGATACCTGATCCACCGAGACCTGGACCTCTCCGCTAAATGCGATGACTTGCAAAACAGATTGAGACGCAACAATATAAGGATTTTTCAGATCCCAGAGGGAAGTGAAGGACTTGATATGATCGGATTTATCAGTGAGCTGCTCCGAGGATCACTGAAACTTCCAACGGAGATGGATATTAAGATTGAGAGGGCGCATCGCTCACTTGGCCGCCACCTACAGACCCTGCGGCGCCTCCTAGATCGATAATAGTGAGATTCCTAGACGCAGGAATAAAAGACAAGATCATACAGCAAGCATGGAGCCAGAAGCAAGTCTTTTTTCAAGATAAGCAGATCTCTCTTGACCAAGACTATTCGCCTGACCTACAGAAGAAGAGAGCTAGCGTATACGAGGTTATCAAACAACTTAAAAGAAAAAAACGTGCAAGCAAAATGTCTGTACCCAGCAAAGCTGAGAATAAAACTGGACACTGGAGAGAAGACCTTTGCAACATTAACAGAGGCTGCGCAACAGTTGAAAGAGATTGGAGTCGAAATAGGTTGCGGAGAAAGACGGCACATCAAAGAAGAGCTGAAAGAAGGTTGGAGAAACAACAGGAGAAGGCAAAGGGAGGCGGCGTTCTCGATCTCGGACCTCATGCATGAGGATCTCAGGGTCCTCATGCAGGAAGGACATTAAATTAACTAAACGTCAGAGTGATTTGAAAGTGTGTGGAAAAGGGGGAGACAAAAAAGTAAGAAGTACACCACATACACTACCTGTTCTTACCAAAATATAGACGGGAATTCATTTTGGGTAGTAAAATGTCACTTATCTTAGAAAGTTATATTTTAGTCTGGGCGGAGGTCATGCTTAGGATTAATATGAGTGGACTACACTTACTAAGACCTCTTATACACAATAGTGTAATATTGGTTATTTGTGCATTAAGCACTTTTCCCACAGAGAAAGAGGGTCACACTTCTCTGCCCCGTACCAAATGGGGGTTGCCCACAATGTGGACGACTGGAAGGATGGAAGTCTTGTTCTTTTTTAGCTTTAAGTTTTCTTTCTCTCTGACATATGTTATAGACCTGAGTTCACATTTTCTCTTACAGACTAAGTATATATATACTCGGTACATACTGGAATACAAAGGGGAATATCCAATTATATAGAGAACGCGATATATGAACTTTGTTAGCTATAATGTAAAAGGAATCAATAACCCAATTAAGAGAAAAGAAATCTTAGGTCAACTAAAGAGATTGCAGTGCTCTGTAGCCCTGATTCAAGAAACTCACCTCTCTGAAATAGAATAACTAGCAATAACAAGACCCCAGTCCAAAATATCTAGAAGTCTCTCAGGCATGATGGCAGAACTGGGACTTGTAGATGTTTGGAGGCATCAACATCCTACGGATAAAGATTTCACATTCATGTCTCATGTGCATGGAAGCTACACAAGAATAGATTTTTTCCTGTATGTTAAAAAAAGAGCTATTCAGGGCAAAAGAGACAACAATTCAATCAATTACTATATCTGATCATAGCCCAGTTACTGTGAACATTGATATGGGAATGTTTGATTATTTTAAACACTGGAGACTAAACGTCTCATTGTTAAAAAACCCACAGGTCAAACAGGAAGTACAGTCTGCTCTATCTGAATACTTTGCTATAAATGATGATAGTAGTATCTCTCCCTCAATAGTATGGGATGCCAGTAAAGCCACGATAAGGGCAAAACTTATCTCTATTGGAGCCAGAATGAAGAAACAAAGGCTTGCAAAACAGGTAGAACTAGAAAATGAAAAAGAAGATTGGAGAAGGAACATAAACAACAAGGTAAAGATGACATATTTAAAAAGCTAAAATGCAAAACAACAATTAGATGAGATATAGATAGACTATTCACATATCTTTTGGGACTGTCCAATAATTCAAGGTTTCTGGTTAAGAATCAAAGAAGAAATAGAGCAAATCCTAGAAGTAAACACTGCACTAAACCCAACCATATTTGTCTTTGGAGTTATACTCAGGGAGAGGTACACCTTAGATGAAAAATATATTCTACGGATACTCTTACTGATAGCTAAGAAAATGATAACAGTGAATTGGAAACAAACAACCTCACCATCCACAGCACAATGGAAACAGACTGAAAAGAGTTCATACAATGGACCGAATGACAGCAAGCTTGCAACTGAAGGTGAAGATCTTCTACCAGGAACTGTGTGGCCAGATTTGGGTGAACGAACAAGAACTCTGGAACATTGTAATATTAAGCTATAAATCTCTACGACATGTTATTGTATTAATCTTGGTCTGGTTTTTTTCTTCTTTCCTGTCTTCAATGGTCTCATGTCAGAGAACGTTAACATGTTGTTTGTTTGTTTATTACCACAAAAATTACTAAATAAACAGTTCTAAAAAAAAGTGCTGTATAAGAACCAGTCCATTTAATTCTAAAACTAATTATTATTTTTACTTTTGATGCACAGTTTTCCAATAATACAGTTTTATGTGTATTGTTGAGGAAAGGGGGATAGAAAGAGATGAGCACACCTGTCATCACGTCCCAGAGAGGGTTACAGGTCTTAACATCTTAATACAAAGTTCGAGAACAGAGTTTATCTATTTGTGCTTTTGCTAATAGTAAGTCATCTTTATTCTTAATCAAAGACATAAAGTATGAGGCTGATACCTAACCTCCTGACCTTTTACTGTGATTTGGCCTGTGTCATCTGTACTGGGTTGGTTGTACCAGCGAGGAACAGGGCATACAGCCCAAATCTTGCCTGCTTTTAGTTCTTGGTCAGAATGATTAAGCAACGATTCAGAGAATGTCTGACAATCATGTAAGATTTAATTAAAAATAAATAACTGAGTATACTGTGATTGACACACAGAGATTTGAAGGAAACAAGTGAGAGAAAGTATTTCTATGTAACCAGATGTTATCTTAGAAGATGTGACGCCCAGAATGAAAGAGTGAGAAGGGACAAAGGATGAGCAGCTATGAAAGTTGTGCAGATAAGAGATGCTGCCTTTGTCGTCTGTGAGATGAGTGGTTCAGAAGGTTCACAGTTGGAAACTGCTGCAGAAAGAGGGATCAACCGCTGCCCAAACTGTGCACTTACAAAGTGGTTTTGTCATTTCTGGGTTTTTCTCTGCTCATGTTCGCCGTGTTAGATTAGAAATTTAAGAGGACTTGGATTCCCATTGTCTTCCTGTGGATTATAACTTTGACACTCTGTTCCTGGGGGATTGAAATCTCCGAGGGGTACTGCTTTCCTGTTGGACTATCGCTATCAACATGAAACAGATAAGTGCATCTTCAGGTCTGGATGTGCTCATTCTCTTCTCCAACCCGTCTCCTCGCTCCATTAGGGGCCTCCCACTTCCCTCTGCTGGGGTGGATGCAAAGCTGTCACAGAGATGCGTGGCTTCAGGTTTCAGCACTCCTGTTTGTTAGTGTGTTTCATTGCAGATGCATCATTTGGAGACCCAGCATGTCTGATGGCTTCCTGCTAGACGTTTGTCCCTCCACCACCCCCTTCCTGTCACGCGTCACTCTTTACCGGTCTCTCGCCAACCTAGCCTTCACCACCTTGTCCACTCTGCCATTATACCCACTCTGATGATAACATGAAAAATAAAATAAATACACAAAACGTAAAGATTAACAAGAGGAGGATACAGACAGTTGATAACGCTGCTCTTGTGTGCGTGTTTGGCACAACAAAGCATTCAGACCATTGTTCTGCTCCCCGACAGGAAATGTTATTAATCCAAACAACCTTATGTGAAAGTAAAGGTAAAACTCTTAATCCACATTAATATAAACAGCTGTTAGGTCAAAGCTGGAGTTTTCCAAGCCAGGATTGCATCGCCTTTGAATCGTCATTTTTCATTAGTTTCTCGGCCCTTTTAGCTCCTCGTCAGGCTGCCTAGTAAATTTGGCTGTTGCCTGATATGAAAAAGAATATGCCTTTTTCCAAAAAGGACAAAACCTAATTTAAACTCAGTTTCAGTGACCTTGTGGTAAAGTATTTTTAATGTATGTATATTTTAAATAGTTATATCCTAAAAAAAATAAATCTTGGAGACTTCCTGCGTACCACAGTTTGAGAATGACTGCCCTACAGAAACTGGCGAGCAGGGAGGCTGACCAGGAGATGAGCATGGAAGACCTGGTCCACTATGGCAGTGAAGTCGAGGTGAGTGACAGAGCAAACTCATGGCCCTGACTCCTTCAAAGCAACTGAAGACCAGGACAGAATGGAGACTGTGGAAAAGCAGAAGAGTTCTTGCTAAGAATATCCATAAGTGCCAGTCCTTATACCTGTGGTCCTGTGAATGCAGCTGGAGATCTTGAGCAGTCTCTTCAGTTCCTGCCTGTACTCCAACAGCTTTGAGTTTAAAGGCTCATGTTGTTCTGTCACTGTTTGGCTGTGTGGTAAGCTGGTGGTGTCAGTGTGCCGAGGCAGACTGTATGAATTGTGCAAAGTGGACCCACAATGCAGACACAAAGGAACATGGAACAAAACTTGAATATCAACGAAATGTGAGCCGTTTTATAAGGCTGATAAAAAGGGCACAAAAACAAGAGGCAGTTGCACACTGGGGAGAAACTAACTAGAACTAAACTGGGGAAACTGCACGCTAAACAAAAAAGACAAAGAACAAAACCTTGAATGTGATTTTTTTTAAAAAAAACCTGAACATGGAAAATCCAGGCAACATGGAGGCATGGAAACACGACGAGGAACAACAGACGACCCGACACTGAACAGAGGAGGAAGATAATGAGAGGATGGGGAACAGCTGGGACAATCAGACCTAACGAGACAAGGGGAAGCAAAACTAGACACACTGCACACCGGACAGAAACTTTCACAGTAAAACAGGAAACACCGTGGACCGCAGACATGAAAACATGAACTTGATATCATAAGACATGCAGACATGAAACACACAAAGGGGAGGGAAACTTGAACACGGGTAGAAAACACAAGGGGAATCTAAAGAACACTGAACTCTAACGGCAACTTAGGTTTAGTAGAAATGAACTTAAATATAGATCGAACACCTCAAAATAAGGTAAAACTGGGAAAACACAGCTGAACAGAGTCTATCGAGAAAAAGGAAGCAAAACTGAACATGTCAAAGGACCTTCAAAATAAAACAGGAAACATAACACAGGCAGAGACACAGACATGCAAACTAGACACAGACAAAAAGGTCAGCAACATGGGGACATGACTGAGCTGGCTCAACTAAACGGGGAGATCAGACAACCACAGCGAGCAAAGAGAGAGCAGAGCGATACAGGAGGCGTCACCAAAGGGAACCAACAAAACAAAGGCCAAGTACAAGACAGGACAACTAAAAGCACAAAGGAACAAATAATCAGACCACGAAAATAGACATAAATCCCTTCTTCAAACCAAAATAACTCCTCAACTCACAAAAAGCTCAAAACCCTGACGTATGTGTGTTGTGTATACTAAAAATGTGCTAAATATGATGTTAAATACTAAAAGGCTGTTATTTGTATTCATATAAGTGAAAAAACTGGAAAAATAAGGTGAGAAACAAAATACAGTAATTGTAAACAGAAAGGATATATTCAGTTAGTTCTTTTCAAAAATCATGTCGTCATTGTAAAGAAGGAATATTTGTTTTTTCACCTTTGCTGTTGTTATGAATTGTGACTTAAAGGTTTCACATTAACAAATGATCAGAAGATGGACAGTTTTATGGTTGATTTTGTCACGGTTCTGGGTCTGTTGGACCCAGTATTTTGAGTTTATTATATTTTGGTTTTATTCTGCTTCATGTATTGTTTGAGTTCCATGTATGTATTCCATGTTATTTTGTCTCTCAGTGTCGAGTCTGCGTTCTTGTTTATTAATTCATGTTTCCTGTTTTATTGTGAAAGTCTTTGTCTTATGTTAGTGTGTGCAGCTTGGTTCCCCCTGTCTCGTTAGCCCTGATCTCTCCCAGCTGTGTCTCCCTTCTGTTGCCCATTCCCTCATTACTACCCTGTGTATTTAAGCCCTGTGTTTCCCTGTGCTCAGTGTCACGTCGTACCCTCAGAATTATACCTGTGTGTTCAGTTCTCAGTGTCATTGTTCAGTTCATGTTTTCGTTTATCACCAGCAATAAAGGTTCTCAGTTTCAATTCAGTCTCAGAGTCTGCACACAGAGCCCTGACAGATTTAAATGCCAGGAAGAGGGGATTGAAATGATACTACAGACGGAGCTCGTTCCACAACCACTATCCTGCAGCTGTTTATTTATTTATTTATTTTTAACCAAGAACCTGAGGAGGAGCTCTCCAAGCATAAACTAATACATAGTCATTATTCACTTGTTATTCTTAATTGAATTAATGCTTTTTGTACATGTAAAGATTTTGAGCATTCGAGTATTAAAAGAAAGGAGAAAAGATTGTGTTGCATTTTATCGTTTCCTGTGAAAAAATCAATGATCAGTTTATTAAATCAGATATTAAAACAAGTCCCGAACAGTAAACAAATGACTTTTAAAAATCTGCGACAAACGCATTAGATATTATGATGAATACACAAATAAACACACAAAGATTTTTAAAAATGCAGAGATTCCAGAGATGCACCGAGAAACTTCCACACAAGCTTTCTGTCCTCCGCTGGTGCACGTGGCACAAAACTCCAGATCCAAGTAAACTGGGAAATACGGTTCTTATCTCACGGTGCATCCTGCAGCATCCTGTGAAGTTTTGGTTTTCGAGTGCGCTGCGTACGTGTTTCTTCTTCAGGTCTTTAGGTTTTCGCGCCCCTCAGCACTAGATGGAGATTGAAAGAAACTACAGGAAGATGTGCTCTGCTGGTTCAGTCATCATCAGAAGTTCCTTTTTCAGAACAAAAGGAGTGTCTTTAACATCTCTGTGTGCGACATGCTGTGAAGCGTCTATTTGAAACCAAATAATTCAAATATTTTTAAAAAAATAAACAATTTTTGCATTACACATACAAAAAAGTAATTTATTGATGTTTCTGCATGTGTAATACAAAAAGTAATGATTACACTTTGCTTGTTATTTTATTGAAATAATGCAGCCTTTTGAGCCACAGTGGTTACGCCCACTCTTCACTGTCCCACTGTCACACTGCACACGTTCCTGTCCACTGTCTCATAGAGTCAAATGTCTGGAAACATAATATGTCAGAATGGATGCAGTGAGTTGTATACGTGACAGAGATGGTTGTTAGAGTACTTTGATCTACTCTGTAAAGTGATGTGAAAATGCCCTGTGACATAATCACTGGTTAACATCAGGCTACAGCTGCACAGCAACACTTGACTGATGAGCGGCTCTTCCTCTCACAGTTTACGACACACGCAGAGTCCGACTGCTCGTCGCGGCTGCTGTTACCTGCTCGGCTGCGATCAGCACGCACTCGGCTTTAACAGCATTCTCGCTTCTTGACTAGATTTGTGTGTCTGTGCTGATGCTTTTGCACGATAATCGTACACTCCTCCAGAGCTGTGCTCCATCACGTTCCACCTCCGAGCACGTGACCTGACATCACCTGGTTGTAGCCAAAGGAAGAAATGTTTTGTTCTGTTTGTGTCAGCGTGCAGAACTGTGACGGTTCATGACTGACTTCAGTGCAGTAACACAGCACGGCTCTGCTGTGTTATTAAAAATGTGTTTATATTAGCACATATACAAATGTAGTTGTTGCAAACAACACAAGTTTTAGGATTATGACAGGATCACCAGGCAAAAACATCATGTCTCACATTTTTTTCAACTGAGACTGATTCTGAGGCCGCACAGTGTTTAAGACTGTGAGAGCATTTAGAAGAGAAAGCCCAGAGTGTGGTGGGATTTCTGTTGTGTAATAGTGTGGCAGTGACTCGACTTCCAGACGGGGAAATCCCAGAACTCTTGTGTGGGCGCCAGACGGGAAAACTCCACAGTGCAGCTTCTGGCACGTCTGAGTTTCTGCCTAAACTTTGTGCGACATCTCTTTCTTTCTGCCTCACATCTTTTTATTTCAGCACTGCTCAGCAACTTCTTGTATCTCAGGAATTTCTTTTATTTTTCTGACTCATCTCTATAGAATCTGCTTCATGTCGTCTGCTGTTGTGTAATTAAGAGTTAAAATAAGCTTGAACAGCTGCCCGTCAGCATCGTTTGTGCTAAACACTATTCAAAGTAAAACAGTACAAATATAAGTGACGTTGACCTTTCTCTCCTCAGCGAGCCGTTATATTCATCCCACATCTCGTTCCTATTTTCAAAGACTCATTTACCGCCTGTGGTTCTGATTTGCGGCTTTGAGCACACTGAATATGTCGGCTCCACTCTGCTCAGCAGACACAACCATCGGTTGATTGTCCCATAACTGAAAGATTACACACGAATAACCTCCACAATAACGAAACAACATACACATGGAACACGCGGGCTGTGGCCACACGTGCATGAATTTACAGAAAACAAAGAATTACTTCATAACAAATGAATGTGCTTCTTAAATGACCTGATTGAAGATTTACTCTATACGTGATCTGAAACATCAATATTATTATTCTGTGATATTAAAATAAAATCTGTAGTCACATAAACAAATCCTAGAAAAGAAAAAACTGAATAATGAGTGTCAGGTCACCGTCCTCCACACACAGCTGTCTTCATACAGACGCTCTGGTTTCTCGTCCTTTAATGTGAAGCATAATGCAGTCACTAATGTACGCGTCATATTTAGGCAAAGCTGTGGATGATCCATCGTAAGCAAAAGATGACCTGAAACATCCACAATCAATCGGTCCATGACTGGGAGAGTATAGATGTGACTGAAGCAACTGGGAAACATAACGACTCACCTGTAACTGCTAACGAAGCGTAAACACACTCTGATGTCTTCCATCTAACAAGACCTGATTTGTTAGTTCCTTACTAAAAAATTATTTTCAAAAATTCTGCAGAATCAACTCATTTAACAAAATCTGAGGACTTAGAATCACTGTGGTTACAAACCCATCAGTTATGTTGTTCAGACATTATGCTGATGCAGCCTTTTCTCTGACAAGCTTAATGGTTGGATATTATTCATATTATATAATATTAATATTTTCAAAGTCACTAAATGTAAACGTAATAAATCCTGTGACCATCCAAAACTGTGGGTTACTTCCAGCCGTGGTTCAGAACAAACTGTGTGTAAAACACCTCAGCAGGTACGTGTGCTCTGTAGGAGCTTTTACAGCGTAAACTGTGAAGTTTGAAGCTCTGTCGTGCAATACAGCAGCAGCACACTACAGAGTGGAACATGTTCTGAGCCCAAACAACCACACACACACACACACACACACACACACACACACACACACACACACACACACACACACACACACACGCATTAAAGTCTTCTATTTCCATACAAAACCAAACGTGTGTTCGTTTCAATAAATGAAAACGTGAAATGAAAGCTCCACAGAGGCAGAGCGATGCGTTCAGTGGGTCAGTGCTGCCTTACCTGTTTGAACTGCTCCTCATAGGTCCACTCGTGGTTCTGCGACGCGGCGTGCAACGATGGAGAGTCTGCGTGACCGTGGGGAGCGAAGACTCTGAGATGCTGAGACACGCACGCTTCCTGCAGAGAGGACTGGTTTAACCCAACATCGTCCCCGACCTCGTCTTGGTCCATGAGATCCTGCTCTTCCGTGTCATCTCCCTCCCCGTCCCGGTCTTTAACGCAGATACCGGGGTTGGAGTTCCCGTCTTCGGCGCATATACGGACTTCCATGTGAGGAGGGGTCACTCCTGGGGGTGAGCTTTCAGCTCCGGCGGAGAGGGCGCCTGGCATCGCCAGCTGATAGTGGCGGAAAGCCAGAGCTTGTTGGTGGATCTGGGACTCCACCATACAGCGGAGCTCCTTCTCTTTCTCCGCCTGCCGGAGCTTCTCCTCCAGGGCGAGGCGCGCTGCCTGCTGGCGCTGCAGGTTTTCCATGACAGCCTCGAGTTTCATGCCGCCGCTGCCGAGCTGGTGAGACTGTGCGCCGGGATACGGGCTGTGGGGTGTTTGGCGTGGAAGGCTGCTGCCAGAGGAGAAACAGCTTTGCTGCAAGGGAAAAGCGGTTGGTCGTAAATATTATCACATCAAATGCTTCCTTCAGTAAGCCACGTGGTCGGATATCAGATTGTCATAAAGAGCATAGCACGCGACACATGTTAGCCGCAGGTGAAAAGTTCTGTGAGCGCAGAAAACATGGACGGAACTGGATGTAAAGACAAAATAACATAAAGTCCGGACGCTTACCAACACAGACTTAGCAGTTACACGTGAGTTATCAACCATGTTGCCGAAACAGCCCAATCACGAGTCTTCTTTCAGGCGCAACACGAACATGCTCAGGAATAAATGCGTAAAGCGGCTCAGTCATAAATGCCGGAGCGCCCGCTTTCTTTAGGCAACAAGTGGCAAATGTAGTGAGAATGAAGCCTGGAGATCAGCGCGCCTGGTCCACCTGCAGCAGCAGCGCGTCAGTACTGAGAGCTGACCGCACGCTGTGATGCAACTACTGACACCTCTGCTCAAGTAACGCCAGTTTATTTATTTAAGCAGACATCCTGAAGTATGTTTACAAACTGGTTTGTGCAGTTTTATTGTTTTGTATTTTTTGTAAAGCTGAACTTCAACATGACAAAAAACGACTCAAACATACAGTCACGTGTACATCCAGTAAAGGCATTTAAAGCCCAGATGTGTCAGTTTTACTGGGATCATAATAAGCCTATAATTTCCATATGATTAAGAGACAATAATATTGTTTTGATATTTTACAACAGATATTCATGTTTGAATATGTATTTCTGTGACGTGTTTTCCGCTCTCACCTGTGAAACTGAGCCTTAAATTTACTTCGTCACATGAATCCAATAAAAAGTCACGTGAAATAAAATCTCATGTTTCCATAAACCTTTTTGTCCAGTTCTGAATTCAGAATTATTAATATTTATGTTGTACCAACGGGGCATTTTTTTGTTTGTTTGTTTTTGCTTTAAACAAACAAACAAACAAACAAACAAACAAACAAACAAACAAACAAACAAACAAAATAAAGTACAAAAAAAAGATGTTGAGTTTCTGGATATTTCTTTTTGTATTTAAAAATTAAGGTGATTGAAAAATAATGAAATTTAAATAATGCTTTTTCAGTTATTTTTACAGTTACATTAAAGTTATGTTTTCGTTAAGCCCTCTGTTTAATTGCATTTACCCAGATGCACTGAACCTTCAGCGCACCGCAGAGACAGACACTACAGTGCAACACAAGCTTCCTCTTAACATGTTACTGTGTATGAACGAGTGCTTTTGCACACTCATACAGAAACACGGAGCTACAGCTTTAAAATAAAAATCCACCGTGTTGTGATTCACTGAGTCCTCCACTCAGTTTAAAGAGTTTGTCTGTAATTTATATTTTTACTGTTAGACGTTGACTGTTACACTCATTTTATGATTGGAATCATTAATCCTGTGGGATATTGCAAATATCCAATAAAGACAACCATCAACCTGAGAAAGGTGCTGTTAACGTCACAGTTACAGGATTTTCAGTTTTCTATTTAGAATCACTTATTTTTCTTAGTCATTTATTTAAATGTATCTTTTTCTCTTCACTTTACTTTGAGTTCAGAAAAACCAAAACAGTAGTAAGATTTTACAAGTCCATATAAGGTAAAGCTGTCACTGTATTAACTCTAAAATAATATATTGACACATTTCTCTAACAGAAAAAAGATGCAGACTTTTTCTCTTGATTTAATGCACATTTCTAATCATAGTGATAAATTAACTCTATTTGAGTAAAATCCCACTGATTTTTAACACTGAATTGAGTTATTTGAAATTAACACTGGAGGTTCAAAAACTCTGATGGGAGTTGATGTTACTCTATACTGTGTTATTCATACACTCATCTCTAGTGAAAATTAGCTCTAAAATTTGTAATTAATTTTACACAAAGTAGTGTTACTAAAACTCTTCCTGTAGTTTTACCTTTACAGTCAATTCACTGTTTTGCAGCATGAAAACCTGGTTTTTAATAATGCTTTTACATATAAAACAAGTGAGCAAAAATCACAACTAGATAATACATTTAACAGCTTTATTTTTATGTCAGATTCAAAATATAAAAACATCTCATGTAGTGTATAAAACACTTTAAAACAATGAATTTAGTTCGGCATAAAACAGCAATACAGAACGACATACAGGGAGGAATCTGAAACGCCATACTTGATTTGAAGAAGCAACACAGCTCATTTATGTTCAACACCTTCAGCACCATGCTGGGATGCAGTCTGACCCTAAATGCATGATAATGGTCATCAACAGGGTTTCCATCAGTTTTCCGCAGAGCAACACAATGTCATCTTTCACAACAATACTTTTGATCTTACAAAAAACGGAATCTCAGACTACATCTGTACAGATGGTAAAGTCAGGGCGGTACTCTGTACCGTGTGTTATTATCCACTTAGCTGAAAACAAACTGGTAGACAGCACAGCTCCAAGCAGTTTCTGGACCTTCTTCCAGTGTCACCATCTTTCTTGGTCCTAAAGCTAATCTTTCCAGGCTAAAGGACTCTAAATGCTTTATTTTATTACTATTATATTTATTTTTACTTGTGGTGTCCTGTGAAGGTACGCTCTGTAAGGCTGCATCTTTAGCCTGAGTATGAATCTCAAAAAACACTTCCTCCATTGAGAAGACAAAACTATTCACAGTAGCTGTGCAACAGCAGAGGCACACATATCCAAAGACTCTTATTTGACCTTTTCAGATGTTGTGGGTGTTTCTTCTACATTACTTGACATCACCTCCCCTGTAGTGCAAACTTCTTTAACTGCCACATCATGCTGTAGATTAACATCAGTGTCAGCCTGTTGGTCAAAATAGTTAAGGTGTTTGGTATTTAAATGTTTTCTAAAACCTGTGGTTTGGATGAACGTGTACATGTTGTGAAGCATGGTGCTGTACAATGTGCCAAACACAAAATGTGCTTTAAACAGTTCATCAAAAGCACCAAGTGAAGAGGTAGACTTGCATGGCATTCTTGTCAAGAATAATGAAGAACCGGTGGATGTCATTCTTCTTCACCCCAACAGCCAGCAGGTAGGGTTGAGTGCTGGTAGTGACGGCATCAAGGTGCTCTTGGATACTTGTTCCAGTCTGAAAAGACAAATACAGACGGGCAATAAGAATCAAGTGTTTCTTAAACTGGTAATTCATACCATGAAAATAGAAAAACACAAAGCTTCTTGAAGAGCACAAGACGCCTTTCTGCTTGAGAAGCTGACACCTTTCCTGGTCTCTAGCGGCCCTGACCAGATGGTGGAATCAGATGTAATAGCAATGCTGAGAGGTCAAAAATATTTGTTTTTAATAAAGTTGAATCATCATCAACAACACATTTCAATGCATTGATAAACTGTTTGAGTAGACCCAAAATACAAAAGAACAGCTGTTCTGTGACAAACATTATATATGCTGTGAATGTGCTAATCAACAACAGCTCACCAATGTCAGCATTAACTTCAGCGGCATCCTCAGGAGAGTCAGCAACAGTTCTTCCAGGTCAGTGGTAGAAGGAAGCTTCCTGCCTTGTTGGATAATCTTTCTTTTGAATGTTGTTGGCCACCTCTCCAGCAACCTGCCTGATACATCCTCACCAAACATCAGTACAAAATCCTGTTCGATCTGTAACAGGGATAGAGAACAGAGAATCATATCTGCTTTCTATAAAATATTAAAGTGTGTTTACATTGTCAAAGTAATGACAAATATTCACCAAGCCTTCGATATCTTTGAAACGTGGAGAAACAGACAGTATGTTGCTTGACAGCAGGAGGTCAAGGACCATGTTGTGACTGTGTCTTCATCAGCTGAATGTTCCATCAGAGCGATTGCCTCCTTACACTCATCCTCACTCAGCATCTTCTCTGTAACAAACTGCAACTCTCGTCTGACAGTCGGTCCACCACACTGGTCTTCACTCGATGCTCCATCTCCTGGTGCTACACAATATGAAACACAGCTTTATCAAAACTAATAACAACATTTAATAACCATTAATAATAAAGAACCACAGTTTGGAACTGTATTATGTATTTCCACTGAATTATAAATGTTACCTCCAGATGATAATCGCCTCCCTTTAGCAGTGCATCTCTGTATGGCTTTAATCCTCCAGGCCAAGTACCC
>NW_024582702.1:638030-645849 GCF_018398535.1 Haplochromis burtoni | reverse complement strand
TTTTTTTTTTGTGCACAACGCAGATTTTCTGGGCGCAGAGACCGTGCCAGCAGCGCAATTGCGCACTGTTGGCCAGAAATGATCATGGGCACAGCTTAGAGGGAACATTGGGCCTGGGGCACCTCCTGCAGTGCAAATAACAGAGGGTCTAGCCAATTGCATTCATCTTCGTGAATGAACTCATAAATCATGGACTTTAAATTCTGATTCTACTGATCCACCATCCCATCAGTCTGAGGGTGGTAGACGCTGGTCCGAACAAATTTAATGCCCAATAACTCATACAGCTCGTTTAGTGAGCAAGACATGAACAACGTGCCCTGGTCAATCAGTCACTGGTTCAGGCCCAGGGAGTTTCCTCCTCTGGGCCGGGACCAGCTGACCTCGCCCCACCCCTCGCATCGATCTCACACGGTTCTTCAGCTGCGCCGCGAGGTGGTCTTCCGCCAGTGCCATGGCTGCATCCAGATTCAGCGGCCAGTAACACCTGACCCAGTCTACCATTCCCCCTGAGAGCCCCTCTGCAAACTGCTCCAGTAGGACCGCCTCCAGCAGCTGTGCCAGACACCTCCCCTTTGTGTCCAGGAGACGCCAAGCAAAAATGGAGGGCCAAACCTTCTCTGCCATGCAGGCAGCGATGGTGGTCCTCTGGGAAGAGCCTTAGTCGGTCCAGTCAGTCCTAGATGGCCCTCCCGACGTCCGCAAAACTGCCCCTCAAGAGGCAGTGGCAGGCTCATTGTCGCTGTTTGGGCCTCGCCCAACAGGACCCCATTTTATCTTAAAGAGCTCATAACACCGTACCACCCAATAGAGTGATATCGTACAATCTCACGCGCACTGCAGGCTTACTCGTTGTTCCTAGAGCATTTCAAAGTAGAATGGGAGGCAGAGCCTTCAGCTTACCAGGCCCCTCTTCTGTGGAACCAACTCCCAGCTTGGGTTTGGGAGACGGACACCCTTTCTATTTTTAAGATTAGGCTTAAACACTATGTGTTTATATGCCACTCTGCATTTAATCATTTCTTATTATTGATCTCTGGCACACTTCCACAGCAGCTGATTGCTGCAGACCCTGAGCCTGGTTTTTCTGGAGGTTTCTTTGTGATGCCATGTTTTGCACAATATCCAACTCCTGACCTCTGAATACACACACACACACAAAAAAACACACACACACACACACACACACACACACACACACACACACACACACACACACACATTCAGTATACATATTCAGTAATGAGCATACACTCTTGAATGAAGAAAAGCTCCACCAAGATCCAACAAGTAATCCGCTGGACAAACAGCCACTGTGGTGAGAACCATGAAATTTGTTTTTCTTGAGCATGTGTTTGGGTGGCCCGCTGTAGTCTGGAAGTTCTGCTCTGTTCTCAATGCCCAGGTGAGCCTTTGCTTTGGTTTCCACATCCAGACTAATGGACAAGCTTAAAGGTCAAATCTACAGTTTGACGCAGAGTGATGCTTCTTCGTACCAGTGCACCTGGAGCATGGAACTTAACTGGACAGAATATGCCTTTAACTCCTCTGCTACTGGTTTCACTCCATTCAAAGCATCCCTTGATTATCGGCCACCAGTATTTCCTGTCCAACATCATTGCCATCCGATTGTTAAGTGATGACGTGACGAATCCTACTTCCGGGTCTAAAGTAGTCTGCGTTTAATATGGCTTTTGTGTTGTTAACATGTTTAATGTTATGTATTTTCTTCTATTTAATCTCAAAAAGCTCCTAAAACAGTCAGTGATCCCTGTTGACCTCCCTCGGCTTTTATTACCGCTAATCATTTATTTAAGCTCAGTTTTTAAAACCTTAGGATGTAACTACAGCCCAGCCCATGCAGCAGTATATGAATGACTAACCTCGTATTGTGGATGGATTATCTCAGTTGTTCTCCTGGCTGAAGTTTGGTCCTTTTACAGCATCCTGCCATGCGATTACATTTGTTCCTGACCACCGAGAACACTCACGTTAACTTTTATCGAGTGGAAAAAAAGTTAGCTTGTTTATATTATGCTAACATAGCTGTGTCGCTAGCGGTCACGTAGCACATCATTATATAGCAGCTAGCCCAACTTCAGTAACCCTACAAACGTCACTGCTGTTTAGTTTTCTGTCTTCATTTATGCTGGAAGTGATAGCAGAGCTGTACGTTTGAATTTGTTTCCAAAACCCCGCAGTCAGGACATGCTATATTGTATTTAGATAGAAGCTAGCGAGCTAACTCCCTGCTAACTTCTAACTCCGTTAAATGTCATAAATTCCGTTTTCATGGATGCCTGGATGTTAAACTCAATTGTTACACCTGGTAGAGCAGAACGCTGATCATTTTATTAAAGATGAAAGACTTTAGACAGTTTTTCAACTCTCAGTAATGCCAAGTGATCGTTTGATATATGGACCTGCAGCAGAGTTTAGGCCCAGACACGGCTAGTGACGTCAGACTGAACGACCGGATAGGATCTGGAGAGTAATTCGGGCTGCTGTGTTATGGACCAAGCAGCAAAACAAACAGCTGGTGGACTGTAGTCCTGCTCCAGACTACCCGTTTGGCTCTCTACTAAACACATCCTTTTATGACCCAATCCAAAAAACTCACTTCTAGTTAAATCGACCCATTTGAAATCAAAGTCTTGGTTCAGTTGAAGTTAGCGTGTAGCATGAAAATTGATAGAAATCTCCACTCCTCTGTAAAATCTTGGAACTTGTGTAACCACAAACTGTAAACTCCTTTGGTTGTCAGTAAGCGTTTCTTCATTGTAAATAAACCTGGCCTGGAAGTAATAAATGCGTGAACTACTTCTTATCACTCTGAGACAGGATGTTTACAATTTTAGAGATATTGTGCAAATGCAAGAAAGCAGTCCTACATATTTGTTTAATGTCCACATTGGAGGATCTTTACTTTACAATCTTGAGTGTTCTGAGGCAACTGTTGTTGTGATTTGGTGCTGTAAATTGAATTGAATTGAATATCCTGGTCAAAAATGGCTCTAAGAGTCTTTAAAGTGTAACTGGAGGTCAAGGTGACATCATTCAGAGTAGGAATGTGTTTAGATATTATATTTGTACGATTATACTGTTACTGGCTGAATGTTCTGAGAGAGGTGGAGTTCGATGACTGTGTTTGAGAACAGGACCCCACAGTGTAAGTTAGCTTTTGTAATGTAAACCAGAAGAGTGGCTTAGAAATATTTTAAGTAATTTGAACATATTTAATTTTTTGCAATAAACTTTGTGTTTTAATTTAATCATGCTGTACTTTACAGTTTACGACCTAGTTAGGGCTTTGTTTGAAATGTAATTTAAAGAATCCCAGAAACCCGTATTTGTTTTTTAAATGAACATAGAAATCACACTGGTCCTGTTGCAGGTTGTTGAGCTGTGTTGCTGCCATCAAATTCACAAAAACTAATGTTTTTCTTCAAATCATACATTTGTTTTTGTTGAAACAGCAATATGTTTACTATGTTATACAGTAAATAAAATATGAGTTCATGGTGCAGTGGTTAGCACTGTTGCCTCACAGCAACAGAGTTCTGGGTTTGAATCCACCTTCAGGCCGGGGTCTTTCTGTGTGGAGCGTGCATGTTGTCTGTGTGGGTTCTCTCCGGGTACTCGGGTTTCCTCCCACAGTGAACAGGCAGTTAGTGGGGTTGGGTTAACTGGTGATTCTAAATGAGCCATAGTTGTGAATGTGAGTGTAAATGGTTGTGTGTCTCTCTGTGTGTTAGGCCTGCAACAGACTGATGACCTGTCCAGGGTGCTGACGCACACTCTCCCAATGACAGCTGGGATAGGCTCCAGCCCCCCATCCTGAACTGGATGAATGAATGAGAACTACTTAACCTCCTAGGACCGGCCGTCCACATATGTGAACATCACATTTTGGGTTACTTGGACCAAAATACTCAATTTTACTCTACAGGAGCCTGATATCCACTCACAAGGACGTTATGCTGCTACTGTTCTATCGACATTTTAAACGAATATCCTCATATGTGGATCTCAAAAATAAAGTAAAAAAGAAAAAACATCTGGTAATTCTTTGTTTCTACATTCATCGGGTCCCAATCAGCCCAAATATCAAAGAGAAATTAAAAATGCTGCCGTGGAAGAGTTTGGGTCTTCGGAGGTTAAGGTTGTGGCTCTGAGCAGCTCATCGCTGGGACGTTAAACACCCTGAGTTCGTGCTCTCGGCTCACTTTCTAAGTTAATAAGTGGAAGAGAAGGAATGGAGGGAGATCTACATTAATTGCATTCTAGGATTAAATAAATTACCCCCACAAATAAAAAATATCAAATTTAAAATAATATCTGAACATGAAAAATATAATATCTTTACAGTCTTTATGTTTATAGGAGTGTAATACTAAAAAACTCCAAGTTTGCCAATATACTGCTGTGCAGTTCTGTTCATGTTTTTCGTTTCTTTTCTGCTGTCTGCACTAAAAACAGTCTGTACCAGGTCAGTCATTGTCCAACAGTACAAAGTAGGAAAGAGTGCAAATATACAGCTACAAATGCATGACTTGCAATTCAAAAGAGAAATTTGAATTCAGGCAGCAGATATAAATCAAAGTCAGACACTTGTAAGATGGCAAACGTTTCGTCACTTGAACGAGTGACCAAACGTTTCTTCCACTGAAAACGTCCAAATGAACAGAATCAACTTTTGGAGATTTACTGACCTGGATGATTGAACGTGCATCAAGACCATATACATCAGGGGTGTCAAACTCAAATACACAGTGGGCCAAAATTCAAAACTGGAACAAGGTCGCGGGCTAACATTAATATTTATTGGAAAAAAATCTTCCTCCAGATTTAAGAATGAATCTCTTCTTATGGACTCAAACAAGTTTTGCTGAAAAACTGAATATGGAACAAGCAAAGCTTAATACTAAACAATATATATATTAGCTGTATAATACCAGTAGGCCAGCTCTAATAGTAATTTGGTATGGCTTCGTGGGCCAAATGTAATTAGGCTGCGGGCCAAATTTGGCCCGCGGGCCAGAGTTTGACACCTATGATATACATGGATCTCCCTTTGGTTAGAAAACCACAGTTTTCTGTAGCCAGCTACCGGCACAGAGATCCCTCTACCTTAGTGGTACCCATACTTAGAAAAGAGAATGTGCATCTATCTGATTGGTCAAAAACTGTTGAGAAGGGGGCGTGGTTTAGACTTAGCCACACACACATACCTTGACCTGTTACCCACTTTCATGAGTCTGAGGCAGCATCTCTGTGAGAGCTATTGTTTCGTGACCTTGCTCCGGTTCACTCCCACATTCCTGCACAAACACAAACAACCGTCGATCATGGGAATGTATTTTATTCTGAGAGCTCAGTAGTGCAATTAACTATTAAAGTGATCTAAAATTAATTATAATATATATAATAATTATAATATAAATATCTACATATATATTATATAGAGAGAGACAAACAGAAGAAGACGGCCGTAGTGATCGATGTAGCGGTTCCGAATGACAGCAACATCAGGAAGAAGGAACACGAGAAGCTGGAGAAATACCAAGGGCTCAGAGAAGAGCTCGAGAGGATGTGGAGGGTGAAGGTAACGGTGGTCCCCGTGGTAATCGGAGCACTAGGTGCGGTGACTCCCAAGCTAGGCGAGTGGCTCCAGCAGATCCCGGGAACAACATCGGAGATCTCTGTCCAGAAGAGCGCAGTCCTGGGAACAGCTAAGATACTGCGCAGGACCCTCAAGCTCCCAGGCCTCTGGTAGAGGACCCGAGCTTGGAGGACTGACCGCCCACAGGGGCGAGTGGGGATTTTTAATTTTTTTAATATATACAAATATCTTAAGTTTAACTTACATATACACTGTATTTATTACTACTTGTATTCATTTGTTAATATAAATAATTACATTTCTCCAAATGTAATTTTTCTAAAAAAAAAAAAAGCCCCAAAGCAAAACCTTAAAACAAAGCTGGAAGAAAAGTAATAAAACATTAATGTTCAGAAAAGACGCATTCATTTTACAAAATAGTGAAAAATAACATTGTGCAGTCTTGCAGTTTGGCACAAACCCTGTTTCGACTCCATAAAAATGAACAACATTTACAACATATCTGTAATATCCTGAAATTCAACAGATCTGTCTTTTTAAAACAAGTTTATCCAAAGAGCACCTCTGACAAGCAGTGATGAATCCAAGAAGCACTCCTTTACAAACCCTGTGTTCAAGTTACACTTTCACAAAATGTTGACTCAAAGCTGATAGTCTAAAGTTTTCAGTCAGATGTTGTTTGTTTGATTGAAAGTCCAGTGTGGTGATACACTGAGGCAAATGGCAAAATAATGTTTAATGTTTGAAACACTTTTGAACTTGACTGTGCCCCGAGATCAGAGGGAGCAGCCAGCCAATGATGCAAAAGCACAAATGTAAAATGAATACTACAGACCACTGTTATATAGTTATTTTAAAGGCTGATGTGATACTGTTAGACCTGAAGCCATAGGTCTGGGGCACTTGGGCAAAGAAATGAGATAAGCTGTCACCACATCACCACCTAGTGGTGAGGCGGGAATGATGAACAGATGTGGCGTACCCAGCAGCTGTCACAGTCTGGTCTGTGGTGGTCTGTGAGATCTTCAATCCGTTCATAATGCTGACCTGCACATAAAGCTGTAATATGTCTGGTTTATTCCAGCCTTGCAAAGCGAGCGCTTGTGTTTCACCAATAGAAACATGTGACTTCCTTTTTTAGTTTTCATGAAAAGAAAGATCAATATTCTTATCTGAATGAGTTGTGTAGTTGTAGTTGTGTAGTTTTTACAAATGAACTGTATTCATTGTGGAGGAAGTGGAGTCTTCACAGTGTCCAGTGTGAACATATATGAGGAGACTGTTGGCACCCAGGGAAAGCATGCAGGAGGTGGGACTCATGACCCTCGTTTCTATCAGCAAGCTTGCAAATTAAACACAGGTTAGTGTCCACTCTGACTGATCTGAACATTTTAATTATCACATAAAACTCTGCAGGGCAATGCATGGACAGCAGTGTGTGTAACAAAAGTGTGTTTCCTTTAACCATGTTAAGCCCGCGGTAATTCTGAAAATGAAAGACAACGAGCATAAACGCAATAAAGGGAAAATAGTACCTGCTTTATTTGAACAAATTTATTTTAACAAATTCAAAATGAAACCTCCCTCTGTTCTAATTAGTCCTTCAGTGTTAACAAAATTGACAAAGCTCATTGTTTCTACTATAAGATCCAAGTCTGTGAAAGTCTGAAGTTCATTACACACAATCCATTCAGCAGCTGGGACCAAGAAGGGATGGAGGGAGATCTACATTAATTGCATTCTAGGATTAAATAAATTACCCCCACAAATAAAAAATACCAAATTTAAAATAATATCTGAACATGAAAAATATAATATCTTTAGTCTTTATGTTTATAGGAGTGTAATACTAAAAAACTCCAAGTTTGCCAATATACTGCTGTGCAGTTCTGGTCAAGTTTTTCGTTTCTTTTCTGCTGTCTGCACTAAAAACAGTCTGTAGTGTTTAATCAAAGACCTGACGCAAAACACACTTTTTAAAACCACAAACAACATTAAGAACGGTCTGTTACAGCATGTTAATGTCTACTGTAAACCTTTTCTGTATTTATAAGATAAGAACTTCACAGCTCACGTCGCACTTAGTATCTTATCATTGTTTTTCTTTTGGATGGCAGGGTCAACCAACAATGTGGAGCATTTGTTTTTTTCATTGTCCTTTATCCAGGTAAAATCCTCACTGAGATTAAAATCATC
>NW_024582702.1:635454-637020 GCF_018398535.1 Haplochromis burtoni | reverse complement strand
TGCTGTGGGAGGGCAGTTTGGCATAAACTGGTTGGTGGCTGGATGGCCTCCTCATTCTGCTGATGCTGTGAGGGCAGTGCAAGCGCAGAGAGGGAGAGAGACGAGTGTTCAGCCAAATTCAACCTGACCCTGAGTGGGAAACCAGAATCTACAGTTACAGTTGAGAAGATGTTGTTGTTAGTTGTCATTAACTGTGCAGCTCGAGTACATTTATCAAAATGATAATCAAAGGAACAGAGAAGATCTTTGATATTAACAAAGGACTGGAGGGAGCCAGGACATCAGGAGCGAGGATCATAAGAAAGCTCGACGTTTAATCGCAAATGAATTTAAAGGATTTAAAGGATTCATGAAACCAGAAATGATCTGTATTCAGGAAACTTGTCTCAAACCAACTTTTTGTAGTCAGGGGATATAGCAGTGTATGCAGGGGTGAGGTTCAGGGAGGAGGATGTGTAACAGTTAGAATACAGATTAGTCCAAGTTTGGAATAGAAAGGACAACATCAACCCATGCAAAAGGCTTTCATCTGAACCAATGAACTTCATTTCTATTTGAATGGAAATGGAAACATCTCATCATGGTGTACGAATAATGATCACAATAGAACAGTAATTACAGCATTAATGGACAATAGAAAATCGTGTTGAAATGATCGGAGGGGCACAAGAGTTAATACGAGAACAGGTTTGGAATCGGCGATTTGGTCAACACTCCACACCAGTTGGCGGCGGTAATGCACCAATTCGTTGTTTGCTAACCGCCAATAAAAACAACGAGGAAGAAGAAGAAGCAGCAGAAGAAGACGGTGCTCTAAAAATGGCGGAGTCGGAGGAGGAGGTAGACGTCTTGGTCCAGAGAGTTGTCAAAGACATCGCGAATGCATTCAAGAAGAACCCCAGCATGTGAGTACAGTCGGCTGCGAACAAACTGCGCTGGGCCCGGAGGCCTGTTTCACACGCAGCGGCTCCAAGGCTCGGCCACGGCTGATTCAGGGTTCAAATTATGGGCGTGGACTATTACCTGGAATCGGAACTGTCTAGATGAAGTTCACATTTAGACACTTAGTTTTGTTTGTTCTGTTCAGTGCGTGAGACACGATGTCGTGGGGATTACTGTTTACTTACAGTTAAATAACTTAAAACATGCATCAGCGGGATATTTCACGACTTTAGCGAGCTGAGCTATGCAGCTTTGAAAATGCGACATCCCGATCATGTTGATTCATTAATGGTGTTATTGTTGATTTCGCCGGTGACTGAACTGGGATGCTTAACAGTTGTTTATGATGGTACCGAAGATTTGCATGCTATGAGAAGCACGTGATGTCAGGTCGATCCTGTGTGATAGTATGTTAAGAACTTTAAGGCTGCAGCTATCAGTTATTTTGGCAATCGAATATTCTGATGATATTCCATCGATTAATCGAGTAATCTGATACTTTTGTCTTATTAATGAGCACTAATCAATATCCCAAACAGGAAAAAATTAGGGCTTTCAAAACTACTCACTGGTTTAGAATTTGCTATGTTTTAAAAGGACTCGCACTGATTCTTCCCAGTAAAG
>NW_024582702.1:613380-622207 GCF_018398535.1 Haplochromis burtoni | reverse complement strand
GAAACGACACACGTGGAACTAAATGGATTTTTGCATTACTGATTCTAAAAAGAAAAAAATCTTGAACAGTTAATGTCCCATCCAAAAGTCTTGGATATGATTGATGAACCACAGAAATTCAAATATGGGTGCTTCTGAAATCACACCCTTTATTTTCTGCCCAGCTTTGAAACCTGCGAGCCACTCTGGTTTCATGCTTCCAGAAATAAAAATAATTCTGGAAGGTGGAGCGAGGACTTAGTAATACTACATAACCGTGTTAAAATTCAGACTGCTGATGAACGTGAACTGTAGTTTGTGTCTGTGGAGACACTTCAGCTCAGCATGAACGTCGGTGTTCGTTTAATGATGCACAAACTTTGAGCAAAGGACACTGGAGAGGCATGGCCGGCAGTGTGGTGACATAGTATGTTTAACACCCCCCCCCCAAAGTGTACAAGATCAGAAATAAGCAACTTGAAAGAAAACATGAGATCATTTCTTGGAAATGACAAAGGGAACTATCCAGTGTGTTTTAAATGGACGACTCTAAACGGCTACAGATGTGCACAGGATCCATCATTACATCATTAATCATCTAATAACTTACCTGAATTTGACCTTGTGTCAGATATCTGTGATGTATTGATTGCTATGTTGTCCCAGCAGCATGTTATTGTTTGTTATAACAGAGATGGATCCCAAACAAGCCGCTGCATGGTGACAGCTCTGTAGATCTCACAGCACTAACCACATGTCACATGTAAGCTGGGAGACGTGATTGGGCTGTCGAAGCTTCAGCTGATGTACTGCAACATGACCTTGTGTGGCAGGTTGCCATGTTTCTGGCGTACTGCGTTTATTTCAGCACTGCTTCAGTTTGATGAGCTTCAGCTCCAACTTTTGTTTTTCTACATTTTTGAAAAGTCAAATTTCAGCAGATTAAGTTCATTAAAGGTTTTTTGTTTGCTCATTACTTTGGGTACTGCTACTTGGTCCACTGGTTGATATGGTGGTAATCTAATTGTGGTCTTTCCTAATTTTCGACTGGTCGGTTACTGTAACGTTTTCCCTTGTTCACCCTCATTGTCACTCTCTGCTCCCTCAGTGATGAGATCGGTGTGATCCCGTGTCCAGAGGCTCGCTACAACCGCAGTCCCATAGTGCTGGTGGAGAACAAGCTTGGTGTGGAAAGCTGGTGTGTTAAATTCCTGCTGCCGTACGTCCACAACAAGCTGCTGCTGTACCGCCAACGCAAGCACTGGCTGGACAGAGAAGGTAGCTCGATAACAAAAGCGATCCCAGAGGTGGAGTAAAAGTAGTCTGTAACATTTGTTTTGTTTATTTAATGCATTTATTTTAAAGCTGATAAAGGTTTGAGCTTCCAGTCATGGTCAGTTAATGACCTTGTTTTGTCCGGCTTAGTTTTAAACGTGTTTTATGCTCCTGTTTTTTCCACATCAAAGTGAAGCAACATCCTGTGTTCCCTTCTGTCCCAGCTTTAGTGGATATCACCTGCACTCTGCTGCTGCTGAACCCAGACTTCACCACTGCGTGGAATGTCAGGTACAGGAGGAATGTTCTGATAAACGTGGTTATAGTGAGAGCGATGCTTTCCTTTCATCTTTTCCAGCCTGTTTTTCCCTGCCTGTCACACAGGAAGGTTTTCTTGATGTCAGGTAACATTAGCTAACAGCAGAGGTCTCAGGTGAAACCAGACCCCACTCACGTCGTCTGTCAGGTGAGCTCAGTGGGTCAAATTGGGGTGAGGCAGTGATAATGACGCACACCTTCTTTCACACCGAGGCACATCATCAATAGGAACAATCCCCACTAGGGATTAAATACTGGGACTCTCCACCGCCTGGTTTTAGAACTGAAGAAGCTTCTTTGTTTAGAGAGTCCAGTCACTTTCTTTCCTTACACAATCCTGGCAGTTTGGCATCCTCCTGACTGCTGCGTTATCCCACTGTGTCCGTACCACTAATACTAATAATGAATAGTGTCAGGATGTAAGGATCTGTCAGCACACATAACAAAGCTAATGCTTTTAACAGTTCAACTGTGATGCATTTGTGTCTGATTGGGGCGGCTGTGGTGTGTCGACGAATCAGAAGGTCAGCAGATTGGTTCCTGACTCGTCCAGTCAGCATCGAGGTAACCCTGGGCGAGATGCCCAACCCACCGACGCATCCATCGGAGTACATGGATGGAGCATATTTGGATATGTGTATGGATGGACTGTGGCTTTCATAAAGAAGTTAAGAATAGATGAGTGATGTGTGTGCGTCTTTGTGTAATGGGTCAGTGTGACTCGCAGTACAAAGTGCGCTGAGTGCTCATCTGAGTAGAAAGGCTCTAGAGTACCAGTCCAGTTACTATGTGACCATTATCAGTATACTGGTTAAACGGGGTGCAGGCCTAACCTGGTGCCTGGGTTTGAAACTGCTGCATGTCTTCACTCTCCTGTTTCCTGTCATCTCTTTATAGTTTTCCAGGATAGAAACAAACTCCCGAGTTTCATGTGTCAGACTTTCAGATCAACACCGACCGTGTGACCATCTGTTTGTAACAGAGACACATTTGTAGTTTGTTCAACTCATTTAAACCAAACGTGAACAAAAATCATTTTCCTGTTTGCAGCTCATCAAAGTCTGGTGCAACAGTTACCATTTTTATATTTATTCACAGGCATTAGATCATGTCCATTATGGGATGTCACGGATGGTCTTACTTAAGCACATCCTGCTTTTTAGAAGAGTCAGAATTAAAGCACGATCAGAGTCGTCCCCTCGAAATGACCTAAAAGTTAAAACGAATGATGGAGACAAAATGTGGACGTTGCTCTGCAGAGTGTCAGAAACCATCTTTGATAAGAGATCACAGCATGCATGTGCTCTAACTGAATCTGTGGCTGATAGAGTCTTTATATTGATGGATTTACTGTCATCGTGCTTTCTTGTTATTGCAGGAAGGAGTTACTGCAGTGTGGAGTCCTTAACCCAGAGAAGGACCTCTACCTGGGCAAGCTGGCTTTGACCAAATTTCCCAAGAGCCCAGAGACCTGGATTCATCGGTAAAGCCGCTTACGCTTCTCCTGCTGTAAACACTCAGATGTTCCGAGCTGCTTTCTTTGTGTGGGGAGCTATTCAAACTCCTCTTAGACTACACTTTATTTTCAACAGTTTTCTAACAGTAGCACTGTTTGTGCTAAACACTGTAGGCTGAACAGGGAATATTTTGGCTCCGGGACCTGAGGGCAGCTGCATTCAGACCGTGTCGATGTAAATGACATTATCCTGAGATCATTGCTAGGTGGAGAAAGGTGTTTTAATCCCGCTGAAAAACAACAACGATGTTCTAAGGCTTACAACGAGCACCGAGGCTCATGTGGGATGCTGTTCTTCCTGTAAAAGCAGTAACGGTGTACAGAGTGAGTGAAGCTTTGTAACCCAGCTTCTGGTGTCTTCCTGCAGACGCTGGGTGCTGCAGCAGGTCCTGAATCAGGTCTCTACTTTGGACCACAATAAGAATCAGCAGCAGGCTGAAGCAGTGCAGGCTGACGCTGAGAGAAACGAGCAGCTCGGTGACTGCTTGGCCAGGACGCTCCGCCAAGAGATGAAGGTGTGCTCTGACGCAGCCGGCCGCTATCCCAGCAACTACAATGCCTGGTCACACCGCATCTGGGTGCTGCAGCACATGGCCAGGGGCAATGTCAAGGTAGCATTTCAGTTACTCATTTAGCTTTTCCGCAGTAATTAGATTATTATTTTCTTCCCTCATCACACATGTTCTCTCTTTTTATTTAATGTAGTTATATTACTGATGCCTGCCCGTATAAAAGTGGAGCTGCTGTGCAAATAATGTGGTGTAACTAAATAAACACTCGCTAAGAAATTTAAATGAATCAAAATGATCTCAGCTGGATGTCATGTAGCACTCATGGTTGAAATCAGCTGGCACAGTCATCACAGAGGAACTCTGTGTAACTACATGAGTAAGGCAGGTTTCTGTCTTTAAACCAGTGGTTCTCACAGTGTGGGGCACCCCACTGGTGGGGCGCAAGTTACCTGGGAGAAAAGTCACGCGGAACGAACATTTAACATAACATGAGTCTTTTTGCAGCAGTTACGTTAATAATATGCACGCCCACGTGAAGTGTTTCCAGCTGGGCGTCGTGTAGCTGGAGTCGAGTGTTTTAACGATGCATGAAACGATACATTTTTAGACATAAGTTGTAACGGCGCCGTTTCCTTTGTGAGTATTTATCACACGGCGTGCTGCGGGGAGAAGCCTGTTCTAACGTTTGAGTCTAAGGTTTATTTTTTTTAGCACCTGGCGTCTTTTTTACTTCTCATCCGTAAATAATCTGCATCTTTCACGTGATTCAGTTTATTTTGAAAAGTCTCAGCAGGATCTTGAGCTTTATTGTGAAAGGTTTATTTGGAACATAAACATGCGGACAGGCGGTGGTTTTACCGTCGTGCATAAAAACAGGCGCTTGTCCGTCCGTAGTGTGGTTATATTAAATATAAGAGAAAGAGAGAACTTTAATAAATGATTACAGCCATTACAGTGACATCAGAACATGAACACATATTGCTGTAAACAGTTTATTTTGCGACACCACGAAAAAAACGATAGCGTAAAATGAAACGACAGACGTTTTTATATCGCCATCCGATATATATCCTTATATCGAACAGCACTAGTCGGGTCTGTCGCGCATCGTTGACAGCGGTGCCGACACCCAGAATTGGGGAATGACAGACCCGACCACATGGCTTATAGAGACGTATTTCTTGAAAAGTTGCTTTTATGGATTAATTTTCTTACTGTCTTGTTCTTTCTGCGAGCTGTCGAACGGCCATTCAAGGCCCCCCACGTTCAACTTTATTGATTAGCTAATAAATGAAGTGAGAATCTCTCAGTTGGTTTGTTGATGTTCAGCTTCTGCTCCTTCACACGTACCTTTGTCGTCGTGATTCTGGCAGGTGTTCCACGACGAGCTGTCCTCTATGCGCCTCTGGGTGTCCATGCATGTCTCTGACCACAGTGGCTTCCACTACCGCCAGTTCCTCCTTAAGGAGCTAATAGCTGAAATCTGCAAGAGGCCAGCTCGCACCTCCACCAGCTGTTCACCCCAGCGTGGGTGCAGCACAGTCCCAGAGGGCAGCCGCCCACACAGCCGCTCTCACAGTAACGGAGAGCCTTCAGGACAAGAGGCGGGCGGCGAGGAAGACGGCCGCGCTGACTTCACTACAGTCCTTCAGCTCTTCCACCAGGAGATGGACCTTTGCTCAGATCTGATCCAGTCCTTCCCTGGACATGAAACACTCTGGAGTCACAGGTGAGAGACTGTTGGTTCACAGCGACTGCAGAATGGACACAGACGTCATATTTAAACGAGGAAGTCGGGTAAAACCACTGTGTTGTCTGTTCCTGCTGCACAGTCGGTGGCAGGTTGTCGCTGATTGCAAACATCGTTTGTGAGAAACAAGTAAAAAATTAATTGTCCTGATAAATCATTTAAATATTTCTTTTGCATTAAAACATTTTCACATTCTGGGGCTGTTTATCCCTGAGCCTATACAAATACGTTGTGCACAGACATGTTCAGCGTTTGTAATAATGATATTGATATACCCCCCGTGTCTCTCAGGCGGCATGTCTTTTACTTGTGGGACCAGTGGGTGAGGGAGCATCAGCATTCCTACAGCAGAGGATCCGACTGCAAGTTAAACCATGTGACGGATCCAGACCCAGGAGTGCCAGAGATCAGCTCTCAGAGCTGTGCAGGCCACGGTGTGAACGGACAGAAGCACGCTGGCGAACCTATGGAAGTAGATGGGCTGTTCCTGCCAGACCCCCACAATAGTAAGAGACTGAAGAGAGGCGTCCTGCTGCCTTGCCCCCCCACCCTGCCTACTGAACTCAGCTCTTTGTAAGCAGTGTTTTGGGCGGCTGCTGTAACACCGAGCAGAGACACTTTGCCCTGGCCTACAGGAAGTGGCTGGATACGGTCATTGGGCTGCAGTCCTGAGAGAGATGCTGACCTCCTCCTTTCCCCACACTGAAGCTGCCTACAGACAAAGAGTTAGGATCAGCTTGCCTACACATAGTGCAGACTTAAACAACCAGTACTTCAAAGCCAGTGATGAGTTTAGAAAAGCGGGCATTGAGCAGCGGACTTGGAATCTGTTTCCTAACAATTAATAGGAGAGGACTGGATGTTCCTTCTCAGAAACATCTGGATCCTCTGAGCCAGTATCCCTTCAGAATGGAAATCAGCCCTCATACCACCTGTTGGCTCACTGTTATCTTCAGGTGTTTCAATACCTCAGGTACCTCAGATTTCTAGTTGTTTGTATGTGTGTGAGGTTTCATGTGCATATCTTCTTTCCCTGCTTCTATATATATTTAACAAACAAACATAAATCTTTTCTGATTGGAATCAGACACTTACACAGCGTAACCACTTTATACACGTGTAAGGTTCTGTGTAGGCACGAGTTTGTGGCATCATTGGACTAAAGTCCAAAAATACTTTCCGGCATATTGAAGTGTCCTGGCGCTGAACTGGACTCTGGCACCTCGCCTGGGCTTCGGCTTTCAGCCTGTATAAGCATGAAGTCTGGTGAAATGGTCTTTGATAGACACATAAACAGAGACGTATGTGAAGCAAACAGTAAGCAGTGACTTGAGCAGGTATGAAGCTGCAGAACCTTCAGGCTTGCTTTGGCCTGCTGCAGGTTAACGACTTGTAGAAACTCTTCTTGTATCAGATCATCACTGCATCACTTTTCCGTCTTAGCTCTACTTTATATTAGACCTCCCTCAGTCGTCGGGTAATACTGACCTGAGCGTCGGCTGTAACAGCAGGTTAAAGCACAGCTCCTGACTCTGGATTTCCATTCTGAAGGTGGTAACACGTGTTACACATGTTACTACTCGCGGTTGATGTTCTACCCTTTAACTTCACTGGTCAGCAGCTCTCTTTGTAGCTGATGCAAAGTTAGAGTAACAGGAAACCAAAAAGCCAGTCGCTTATAGAGAAGTTAGATTTGTGTTCAGAGGTCATCACAAACTCTCCTCCAACCTGAGCAGCAATGAACATTTATTGGTCCTGATGTTTGACTTTGGACGTTTGTCGATCTGTAGCAGAACATTCACCGGTGCTCCTGCTGCTGCTGAAACAACACTTTGATTTGTTACAGCTAGAAACTGCAACAAGTGAAAATTAAACAGCACTTTTAAAATGATTGGTGTAGTTTTGTTTAGCGAGGGTAGTCGTCTACACCAGGGGCTCAAACTCGCGGCCCGCATACTGAGAAGAAGCATGACGCAGTTTAAAATCAAAAGCACAACATGACTGACTATGAAGACGACACGAGCAGAGAGCACAAACCTGCTGAGGCTGTCGGTGACAGTCGCACACTGTGTGCACTTATTTATTCTGTTCTGTACAAACACAACGTGCGCGCACAGAGGACCAGTGTGTTTGGAAGGCTTCAGCTAAGTTTGCAGTTTTGTCTGATACAAGATTTGAAATTTAAAAAACAAACGAAACATTTTAGGAAATGTTTGTTTGTTTTGTTCTAGCTGAACACTAACGTGTGAGACGACAGCGCCAGCAGCGGCTCTCCGCTCAGTTTGACCCCCTGATCTAGACCAAAATATTGGTATTAACTATTTTTTCCCCGTTGTTATTTTCGCATCAGTGCCTCATTTGAAACAGTTTTAAAGCTCCGATGAACTTTAACTTGTCCTAAAGACTTTTTAAAGGCATTTCCTGAAAGTATTCTGACTGAAGGAAGTGGACAGGTACAGTCTCACACGTACTCACACCTGCAGGAGGCCAGGTTTCACAGAATTACACAGTGTATGTGATGGTTTTTGTTTGATAGCATTCGAACTTTTAACATGAATGAAATCAAAAAGCTAAATGCCCATGTAAACACACGACTGCTACAGATGTTCAGGTTTGTCATCGGTACCTTCCGCTCCGTCGATGTCGTTTCTCCTCGGGCTGAACTTTATTTCTTTTGTTATTTATGAAAATACAGGTTTGTGTGAAGCAGAAAGGATGAGAGTGACATTTACATCTGAAGCATTTACAGAAGCTGCCTGATTTGTAGTGTCAGTGTGAGCTTGACCAGCAGCTACGTTTGCTTTTTAACATCTACCTGGTGACAGCGAGTTAAAGGCTCGCCACTTTTCACTGACACGTTGACCAAGTATAACACATTCTTCTTCTTCTTTTGTCCATCAAAGTTTTTATGTCTTTTTAATGTATAACAAGAGTTACTGTTACTCTAACACGTAATCATTGTCAGAACCACAGCTCGCAAACGGACGCAAACTTTTGGCGTACACGCTCATGTTTGCAACGCTTTAGGAAACAGCTGCTTGCACTGACTGACAGAGCTCTGCTACATAGAAGGAAGTAACACAATGCACCTGTTTAAAGGAAGAGTCAGTAACACTACTTCAGCAGCTCCTGGGAGTGATGGTTCATGCTACTATGCCTCGTCTTTTATTGTGAAGGGACTAATCCTCAACGTGTGTCTGTCAAACCTGGTTTCTGTTTTCCTTTTGTAAACGTTGCAGTTTGATCTTATTTTTCTTGTCTATCCAGTATTGTCATAGTTTATGGTCACCGTAGCAACCATAAACCTTTGTGTCAACACACGGAGGCCAAATAGCTTCAATTTACACAGCTGATGTTTCATAACTCTGCCCTTGGACACATTGTTACTTTTTTTTAAAGGTCGTGTGTGTGTGTGTGTGTGTGTGTGTGTGTGTGTGTGTGTGTGTGTGTGTGTGTGTGTGTGTGTGTGTGTGTGTG
>NW_024582702.1:598567-613329 GCF_018398535.1 Haplochromis burtoni | reverse complement strand
TGTGTGTGTGTGTGTGATCACCTCTAAACACTGTACATAATCACAGCATTAATTATCTCAAAGCTTTTCCTCTGTCACGCGCTCTGTCGTGTGCTAAGGAGGATGATAGGTGGTGATATCGTATCAGGCTGTGCGCTCAGCTGCTGACACGAGCTTTGATCCAAGACTATCTATGCAGAAATGTTTGTTTTAGAGGTTCAACCTGCTCCTTTTACTTTGTTGTGATACTCCCTAATGAATAATCCTTGTGATCTTAATTACTATTTATTTCAGGAGTGAAAGTATATTATCTTCCAGTGCTTCTGTCATCTGCTAAACAAGATAATAAAGCTCATCTCTTCATGTCCACTGAACGCTCTGTTGTAATTACTGCACATATTTATCTGCATGTATCTCAGATACGGTGTGGGGGAGGGGGTCCATTATTTTATGTTCATTATGTATAAAATGAAATATTTACATCCTTGATTTCATTTTGATTTCATTAGTATCCTGCCCAAGGATGTTTAGACTGAAGCAGTGAGTGTAGGAAACAACGCCGTCTCTGTCGCCTGCTGTCCGCAGGTCATGACCTCCTGCTCCACGTTAACAGATGTGGGTGGGGTCAAACTCAAATAAGATCTCCTCTCAAATTTCTCCCAAAAGTGCTTTCTGACATTATTAGTAGTTCTCATGAGGCTGATTTCAGGTTTGATTCTACTGACTGACTCGCTGTGAAACGGGCGCGCCGGGTCCTCACGAGCAGGATGCTGAGAGAAGGTCGAGCTTTACTTTCCAAAACCACGACAGTTTCAAAGTGACTGTGAGGAATTCACCAGTAAACTGGACCAAGTGAAGACGTGCGTGTGTTTAGATGCTAATAAGTAATAAATACAAATGTACAGATCAGGTCATCCTGAGAAAAAAGTCCAAATGTTTAGATCCGTTCTTTTTTGAGAAGGAAGTTGAAATGCGATGATTACAGTTCGTTTCCAGACAAACTGCCGTGGTTGCTATACAGGTTTTACACATGACGTCATGCGTGTGTCGTTCAAGAGCTGTCCGCCATATTGGACGCGATAACCACTTGGGGTCATCCAATAACAATGTTGCTGGTTGCAGCCACCCACCTCTTATTTTCTTAAAGCAATTAATTTACAGTCTGTCAGTAATAACGTCCTGAAAGATACAAGTGTTGGACTGAAAACGAGTGGAAAGTTTGAAAGAGCTTCAGAGAACTACGGCTCGGACGCTCTTTATAACTGACAACGTCTCAGTGCTTGGAACAGAACTGTAGCTGCGTGAGGAGACTGACACTGTAGGTTAAATCATTTGTTGTTGGTGGATCTAACGCATGGCGTGCAGCGCCTACTGAAAGGGATTACAGTTTGAAAATGTTCATCACATTGGTCAAACTGTTTTTCTCCTTGAACACATTGTTTTACTTCATCATGCATTCCCGTGTGTTCTCCTTTCACCTGACTGTGCGACTGTTTTCAAACACGTCACCCCAGAAGAGGCGGGCACAAAACAGCCTTCAATTCAAGCAGACCTGGAAGAAAAAGGAACGTAATGATGAGCAAGGAGCAGCTCACGCCGCTGCTGGCTTATCTGGACGGCCTGACAACACAGCGTTAGTTCAGGAGATTCAACAGGAAGAAGACCACCTCGCTGTGCCCTGTGTCTGATCCTCCTTCGAGATACTCTGAGTGTATCAACTCAATCCGATATGACTGTAGATGACATCAACCAATCAGAGAATGCCAAAATCTCAGGACGGAGAGGTTTGATTACCATCTCAATACGAACAGCAGATGTTCCTGCTTCATACACGATGCAGATAAATGCTTCACTGGTTTACCCGAATACAACATATTACTAACAGTATTCATGTTTATCAAGACACACCTGGAGGATATTCAATGTCAGCCTATCAGCAGCTCACCTGCATACTACTCAGGCTCAAAGCAACCGTGCAGTTCCTTGGATTTGTGTTTGGGGTGCATGCTTTAAAAGTCTCACACATATTCATCACACTGGGATTGATTTAGCCTGAGCGGGAACACATACAGACTTCACTGCCTGTGTGAACTTTCCTAAATGTATTTCAGTCATTGACAGGACCACAGACTGTCACATCACAAACTCCCAGCTGGTGATATGGTACCAACAGATTCAACTTTCAGGAAGCAGCTTGGATAATGGAACCTGAGAACGCTCGAAACTGGCATCGCTGTGCTACAGGAGCCAGTCCCTGCAGCTAAACAATGGAGTTTACCACACCTGACAACATCGTACGCATCGCTTGTGCAGTGACTAAGTTTGTAACAACATAATATTTCAGATGCATTTTATCTCTCAGATAATTGTGAAATCTAAAAATCTCAATGTATGTTCCTCAGTTTGGTGTTTAGCCCTGAACACAAGAATGTATTTTGTAATTCTTGTTATTTCAATAAAAACGATATTTTTGCTTCTTGGAGCTCCATTTATTTCATTACAACTGTGCAAAGTGTAAATAATATCACAGTAATATCTCTAAATGTAAATGGGATCCTGACCTCAATTAGCAGAAGTAAGAAGTCTAAAGTGTCCAAATCTGGTCATAGATGAGGAGTAGCCATCCTGATTTTATATTTGCAGAAACTAAAGATGAGGATGGATGGTATGCTCTAGTTTCTGGGAAAACTGAGGGAGGGGAAATGAGCTTTTTGGCTGTATGTGCCTCAGCAGGTAATGATTTCCGTTTTTACAGAAATATTTTTGATTTACTGGTTGGTTCAAGAGGTATTGTCGTTTGTGGAGGAGACTGGAACATACGGCCTAATCCCAGATTAGACTCCTTCACAGCAGTCCCTTCTCCCTCCTACATTAGAAACTCATGTCAGAATAAGTGAGTGAACCTCAGGAGAGATTTAGGGACCAGACTACACTCACACATGTGCTGCATTCCAGGACTGACTTTTTAATTTAAGAGAGACTGTCCCAGAAGACCAAACTGCCAAATAGGATGTATTGGCTTATGTGATCGTGCACCTCTACTATTACCGCTGCAAATGAATAACAATCTAAGAAATGGATTATGGAGTGAATACTGATGTTTAAAACAACCAACAATTTACAGGAAAAATGAAAGAAGAAGAAATCAACAGAATTATGGTGGAAAATGACAGAGGAGAGCTGGTCTGACTCAGGTCATGATTTTGTGTGTTGTCGTTGCTCGTCACACCTGAGGGTGGCGCTGTTTGCTCTCTGTTACTGTCTTCATTGGTTCAAGGTTCTTTATTATTTGTCACATGCATAGTTATACAAGTATAACACACAGTGAAATGTAGCCTGACACGCTCCTCGACATGTGCAAAAATGGGTGTAGAGGAAGAACATTATATATATATATATATATAGATATATATATATATATATATATATATATATATATATATATATAGTATATATGTAGTATATACATTGGGTGAATGTGCAGTAGTAGCAGCAAGCAGGTGAATTCTGTACATTAATATGAATAGATTGTCTATTGTGTTTATAATCACAGAATTTCATCAGGGATTATTAAAGTATCCTGATTCTGATAATTCCCTTTTTTAAATTGAAGACATTGCCTATTTGCGAATTTGTTTGGAAAATGGTCACAGAATGAGTGGACGTTAAACATGAGATTTATTTTAGTGTTTCATTTGTTCCTGAGCAAACTGATTTAGCTGACATTCATCTACAGCTCATAACTGGATAGTTTGATTTCAGTTTGTGTTACTGAAGAGCTTCTTATGTGTGGAAATGAATCTTTCACTCATGTTTGTGCTCTAATGTAGAAATGAGCTATACTTGTTTATACAACTTATTTTGAATTAAAATTAACATTAAAATGTTTTAATACACAAAGAAAGTGTGAGTATTTTCACTGAGAGCAGCAACAAGCTGTTAGAAGCTCGTTAGACACTGAAACAAATCATACCTCTCTAACAATATCAACCAATAACAGTAATGAACAGCACTAAAGGCAGAGAGGTGATACAATAATAATACATTCATATAGTTTATATGGCACATGCACACGTGTTAATAAAATGTTAGTCAGTTCAAATCATTATTTATTTCATTTAAGTAGTTTGTTGTCTTTTTAGTTTTGAACTCATCGTGTAGGCGCAGACAGGCCTGCTCGCC
Source organism: Haplochromis burtoni (assembly GCF_018398535.1). NCBI lineage: Eukaryota > Metazoa > Chordata > Actinopteri > Cichliformes > Cichlidae > Haplochromis > Haplochromis burtoni. The sequence goes on along the minus strand of NW_024582702.1, from coordinate 609,168 downwards.
TCTCCTTATAAGCAGAAGCTGTCTCTACCTTCACCCACACCTCTGCTGTCTCACCTGGGCACACACAGCTGTCACAAACAGCTCAAAGCTCATTTGCATCTATAGTCTGTTGGTAGAAGGTCACAAAAATGTCACAAAGTATATCAGCAAACATAAACACCCATCAGCACCTAAGAAGAAGCAAACATCAATGTTACGAAGTCTGTCGGTCTTACAGTTGTAGTGTTACAGCTGAGTCACAGAGAGCACACAGAAGTGACAAAGAGGCGCAGCTTCTTTGATTAAATATATATATTAAATATTATATATTATAATATTATTATAATATATATATTAAATATTATATATTATAATATTATTATAATATATATATTAAATATTATATATTATAATATTATTATAATATCTGTATAATAATATATATTATAATAATATTATAATATATTATTATAATATATTATTAGAATAGTAATAGTATAATAATATATTATAATAATATATTATAATATTATTATAATATATATTATTATACAGATATTATAATAATATTATAATATATAATATTTAATATATATATTATAATAATATTATAATATATAATATTTAATATATATATTTATATTTATTATAATATATTATATTGATATTTATTATATTATAATATATATTTATATTTATTATATTATAATAAATATAAATATCAATATTATAATATAATAAATATCAATATAATATATTATAATATATATATTTATATTTATTATAATATATTATGTATATATTTATATATTTTTCATATATATTTTATATTGCCCGGTGTGACTATATGAAGCTTTTTCACCCAGACATTGTTCTCTTTTAAAAACGCATAAACTTCGTTATTTGTTGTGCTTTATAGTAACGTGACGGTGGCGGTGAGCGGAAGGAGGTGCTGAACGGCTGCGGAGCACGCGCGCGCACACACGCGCGCACCGCTACAGGGAAGATGGAGGACGGTGTGGCCGCAGCGCAGAGGACCTGCATCCTTTAGCAACATCACTCCTGTGAGCAGGTTCGTGTTCAGGACCGGGCTGTTCGCTGTAGGCCTGACCCACCCACCGGGATGCGGACAAAGCAAACGTCTCCGGGCTGGGCTGTTGTTCTCATCATCATCATCATCATCATTATTGTTGTTGTTATTGTTGTTCTGTGGAGCTTCGCTACGCGGTCTGTTCACTGAGGAGTGGTTCGACGGAAAACTGCGCTCCGTAGATGAAACGTCAAACCAGGATTCAGAGTGAAGGAAAATGGCAGTGTCTTTGTGAGGCTGTGTCGGACCCACGCAGAGCGGACATGAATAAATCGGCACATAGAGGCCCTGTTGTCTCCAGGTGCAGAGCCACGGCGGGGCTAACCAGTCCATCCAGCTCGGTGCGACGGGTAGATGGTTCTCGAGGTTTCTTATTGCGTGCTTCATTCAAAGCAGGACTTCAGCTGAGCTTTTGTAAAAGCAGAAGCTGAAATCAAACAGATGTTTTGCTGATGTAGTTGTTGACAGGAAAGCTGCTGGTTGCGCAGAAAATTCAGAAAACCTGGATGAAATTGGAAAATGTGGGTAGTTGTGCTTCATTCCTGCTGAAGGTGACTTCTACCAAACATAGGAACGACTACTGTAGTGTTTTAGACAAAGATAAAGTGATGCTGGAAACATTAAAGTACAATAGTCCCACACATGGAGCCACGTGTGCGTGGCTGTCTGTGCGTGAGGAGGAAATCTGAGGCCAGCTCCGGGTGGCTCATGTTCCCAAACACAAATCTCATAACAAATAAGACACAGTGTCAAATCTGTATGTAAGAAAAAAGTGCCCACAGACTTTGTGCACCGCTGAGATCAATGCTTCTAATCCTGTAACAGTGCGTACAGGCGCTTGTAGTTTGAAGTGTTTTCTGTGTCATTTTGTCAGTCGCTCACATTGCTGAGGAGGGATTCCAGCTTACTCTTTTTCACACTGTTGTTTGTTGAGCTTTGCAGTCATTTGTTTATGCACACATGGCATTGATCTGAAATCTGGACGTAGGCCTGTTGCAACACTTGATTCTTTTTCTTTTCAGATATTCTGTTGCAGATTTTGCTGGTGTGTTCAGCGTCTTTGGCCCAAGCTTTAGCTGCTGAATAGACGATCTCTTATCTGATCATACTTTGGTATTCAGTGAGTGAATCATATTCAATCATCACCCCTCCTCCTCCGTGCTCGACAGCTGCTATGAGGTTTTTGTAGCTGTTTTTTGGTTTGTCCAGATACAGCTTTGCACACCTAAACCTGCCATGTTCTTAGAGAGGAAAAGCTTTGCCATGGCAACCGTTCCAAATAAGACAGACAAGTTCAGTCTTTGTGATCGTACTGTGGTGAACTTTAGCATTTAACATGCTAACAGAGGTCTCTTTATACTTTATCTAAGTATCTTTGAAAACACATTTTTAAAATGTAGATCATCGTCCTTAAAGAACAGAGGAAAAGGCTCACAGAGGCCACTGTACATCTTTAAAATACAAACACTGCTGATTATTAGATCTGCCATAAATGTAATCAGAAAGTAAACATACAGTATGTTTGTCCACCCGAGTTATACGTGTTCGTTTCAGCGTTCATGAAGACAAGAAATTAAAAACTAATATTTAACATAAGCAACGTAACAAGCAGACCAAATGTATAATGAAACCTCTACAGAGCTCATTAAGTCCTGTGTATATGTGTTTTTATGGCTGGGTTACCAGAAGGGTGAGCCAAGAGGGGGGTGGAAAAGAAATGAATAAATAAATAGTAAATAAAATGGAAATTTTCCCATTACAGGAATCTGGAACTAACCATCCACGAGCATGGGGCTGGGGCGATGCTGGGATGCCAGCAGTGTTATCGTGAGAAATCATTTCCAGATCTTTTTTAATCCATTTCCAACAGTATAGTGGTTTCTTGGGGTTGTTCCAGACAGGAGTGCATATGAAAGCTACTGAAGGAGTGTTGGTGAAATTTCCACCCGGCTGTGGATCATCTTGTTAATGATTTCAAACAAGGATGCTGTTTGATGGCCTGAGCAGGAATGCTGAAACTGAAAAGTCTTTACAAACTCTAAGAATGTATTTTTGCTTCTGTATAGTTTTATTCATGCGTCCCTTTTTTAAAATATTGGGATTTGGACTACATGGACACTGGTAAGTGCGTACACTGTGGAGGTTATTTCTACTTTCAAGTAATGATGTTCAGTTCGGCCAGGCTTATGTCTCAGTGGGTAGCGTGACAGGTAGTCACAGTATTACAATTTCAAACTTAGGAAAATACTCTTTAAAATAGTTTTCGTTACCATGGAGAAGATTTAGAGTGGCTTCTCTTATATTTAAAATAACCACACTGTGGAGGGACAAGCGTCTGTTTTTACGCGTACTTTCGTTACCAACAACGACGGTAAAACCATCGTGTGGCTCCACCCTCCGCTTGTTTATTTTCCTCATAAACTTTCACAATAAAGCTCAAGATCCCATTGAGACTTTTCAAAATAAACGGAAATGATCGACATTATGCTCTAACATCAAATTTCTGAATATGCATCAAACAGATGACCTCCAATAAAAACACGAGATAATGGCACTCACAGGCGACACCCAGCTGAAAACACTTCACATAAGTCGAGTTGCCTGAGATTCACTGAATTTACAGAAAATAAACTATTTTGAGATTTATATCGTTATGGGGATTAGAAATGTCATATATGAGATTGTGGTCATATCGCACAGGCCTACCAGTGGCTACTTCTTGTGCTTTTCTGTTTGTGGTGTTGGATTCTTTTCAGCATACTTTGGGCTCCGTGACAAGATTACCAGAGGAAAAGAGGGGGGAGGGGCTTCCTCGTACCACGTCATTCTTGTAGAAAAGATGTTCACTCACTTTGGCTCTGATATTTCTGAAACAAAGGTTTAAAAGATACCGAGCTGTGGTAGGACATGCAATGTGCTTTTACTCACGTCGCACCTTTTTAGTTTAAGTGGCTTAATTATATTTATATTATGTAATTATTATAATTTTATATAATTAGAGATTGTTTTTATTCTATTGGATTTTAAGGCTCTTTGATGAAAAGTGGTATTGATAGAACACATGCTTACTGTTACAGGAGAACATTTTGACAGCTGATATTTGCAGTATAGCTCCTTTTAGTTCCTTCAAACTGTTTCAGGTACTTGGGCAGAAACAGCCAAAGCAAACAGAGTAAGGTATGGTTACCTGTTAGATGGGGCGCTATTCAATCCTTCTCTTTCAGAGATAAGCAGATACCCACACAGAGTATTGGTCTGTACAGATTCAAGAGAGAAAAGTGAAAACTGAAGTTTTAACACGTGTTGGCTTAATAAAAGTGTGAATCTTTAGCTTGTCAGTTACTGTTTTTGCCTGTTAACCATGCAAGTCCTCGCCGTATCACTTCCAGCGAGAACGTAGGAGCAGACACATATTTCGCTCATGTTGTTACATTTTTGTTTACTCACATTTTCTTTCTTTCTGTTTACCCATTGCAGTCGTTTCCAGCAGCCTTCGCTCTGTTGATGATGGATTCCTAAGCCGTTCTCTGACACCACTTTACCAACCCGACAGCCATGAACCCCCAAAAGACAGAGTTTGTTCAGGACGTTATGGAGGCCATGGACGGTCCTTCTCGCCATCAACACCACCCCAGCCTGTCCCATAACCACAGCAACCAGGACAAGCGCTACAGATGCTGTGAGACTTCAGCTGGTGTCACAACAGAAATGGCCAGTGGTGCAAATGCTGAAAGCAGAGTTGGGATGCTACAGCACCACAAGCCACAGGAGGAGCAAGACGCGGAGCTGCAACATGGAGATCAGTCTTCTAAGCCCCACGAGATCCAGCCCATTCCCCGACCTGCTGTGACACGCTACCGCAGACAGGGCGACAGTGAGGCCCGGCTCAGAACTCAACAACAGAGGAACAGGATGAAGCAGCAGAGGGAGGCGGAGAGAGCGCAGCAGGAAAGGGAGCAGCACGCTAAGATGACCAAGGAAGCTGAAGGTGAGAGGGAGGATTCTATGCTGGCCCGCTCAGCAAGTACTGAGAGCGGCTTTCACACCCATACTGACCGTGCAGAGGGAGACGATATCCCAGTGATGATGTCTCTGGAGCCTGAGGCCCAGCGAGAGTCCGAGGATGATGCAAACAGCTACAGCCTCCCGCTGCGGCCCGAGGCAGAAGAGTACACTGAAAGTGCAGAGGCTGAACAGCAGCATCTCCATTCACATCCTAACTATGCTCTTCAGTTCCTGATGCTGCCGCGTGAATCCTTACTTAATATCCAGAATTCCCAAAGAGAAGATAAAGCAGAGGAGACACTGAATGGTGGCTACTCTAACTGTGTCTACACCCAATCCTACAGCCAATCGGGGGCGAGAACCTGTGTCTCATCCAGTCAGGACTTGGAAAGTTTAGATGCTGGACTTGAAGCGTACTCTGAGCCATATGACACGTATTCGCTCTCTGAGCATGTGTATGAGGAAATATGTGACGCTCCAACCTCAGTGTCAACTTCTGCAAGTGTGGCAAACGATAAAGAGTCTCGACAGCAGGCGGCGACCGGCTTGCAGCTGTTGCAGAGCGGGGCGGGAAAAGGCGATTACCATCAGCAGGAGGCCGTGGGCTCCCGTCTGCGGCACTACGATGAACGTTCAGATGGTGAGTCGGACAGTCCAGAAAAGGAGGCAGAGTTTGCTCCGTATCCTCGTGTCGACAGCTGCGACCAAGAAGACGATATTGATAACAGTGTTAACGGGGCTAAAAAAGGCTCACAAAGCTTTGATCCTGCTGCAAAAGATTCCACAGACAAAGAAGAAAAACGCCAACCGGACAAACTCTCTCACAAAAGCAACAAGACGGCCAGTCGAGGGAAGTCGGCCAAGCAGCAGGCTGAGACTCCTGTGAAGGAGCCAGTGAGGAACAGTGTGGAGAAGAGGGATGCTATATCTTTAGCCATCAAAGACATTAAGGAGGCCATAGAGGAGGTGAAGAATAGAACAGTCAGATCTCCTTACACACCTGATGAGCCAAAGGAACCCGTTTGGGTAATGAGGCAGGACTTAAGCCCCACTGCTGAATGTGACCTGCCGACATCACTCGGGGCCGATGTAAGTACAAAAGCTCTGACTGTTATTCATCAAGTTATATTGTCCAGTATTAACTGTTCTTTGGATGTGAATGAAACTCGAGCATCAGGAACAAACAGAGTTGATTTGCCTTTTACCTTCAACATGTCCAATCTCACTTTGTTTGACCAATCCTTGTTGATGAGATGACAATGTGCCGATCAGTGGTGCGTTTGGGTAGTCCGGGTCTCTCACTGAGCGTGCTCCTGTGACCGGCCAGCACGTCATGGAGTGGGTGGGAGGTGTTGTCCAGCATCGTCCTTATGTTGGACAACACGCGCCTCTGTGGCACCACCCTAAAGACCTCCACCTCCATCCCCAGCACATTACTGGCTGTTGCCATTTGCGGGCCTCAACCTGCTGCCCCAGCATGTAACCGCATCGAGGAAACTAATGCACAAAACGATGATAAAATTTAATTCAGTTTTATTTATACAGCACCAAATCACAACAACAGTCGCCTCAAGGCGCTTTATATTGTAATGTAGACCTTACAATAATCCAGCAATCATATGACCCCCTATGAGCAGCACTTTGGCGACAGTGGGAAGGAGAAACTCCCTTTTAACAGGAAGAAACCTCCAGCAGGCTCAGGGAGGGGCGGGGCCATCTGCTGACAATTTTATCAAAGAATAAAAACAAGATGAAAATATTCTGGAGAGATGAGATCCAATCAAAACGAATTAAGTTGTGTAGAAAAGTGGTAGAAAGCTGCATCCCATTCTCCCTGTTCCCTCCCCGGGGGAGCGCCGTAGACACGGGGACACATTCCACATTTGAAGGGAAACCAGAAGCTTTTTAAATGAGCAAAACTCACCAGTAAAATCACAGCAAGCCTTACACTTTATGTTTTAGTCAAGCTTCAGTTTTATTCACAGCACGAGTTACCTGGAGGTGCTTTAGATTTAGTCTTCTACACTCTGATGATCATTTAAATGCTCAAATTATGACTCTGAATCACAACTTTGGCTAATAAACATGACATGATGTAAACAGTTTTATGGTTAAATCTTTATAGTCAATGACATAAACACAAAAGCTATGATATAAAACATGTGTGCATGGGTCTAATGGGTGAGAATAGGGCAGAGTCCCTGTTTTAGATGTGTCATTGCACAATGACTTTTATGCTAAGGTGAAAATATTCCAGCTGCTGATTGAAATGAATTGAACGGCCACATGTTTAGTTTGGAGCAAATAAGCCCCACAAGCTCCAAAGATAGAAGCAATGATTTTGTGAGCTTTAAACAATTTGTAATCAAATGTTGGTGATGGTGGACGAGCGCTCCAGTACTGAGGGAATTGTTTCCCTGTCGGACATCCTTCAGGCACTGGTGCTCAGTCAGTCACTTACCTGTAAGGAGGAGGTGGGTGTAGGGCTGAGTGGAGCCAGGCTGAAGGCCCCAGAAACCCCTGAAACACCAATAAAGAGCTAGACTGCTGAGTGGACTCCTGCACTGAAGCGTGAGGCTTGTTCCTGAATTTCTTCTTTGTTTATTAACACTGATCAGCTGCAACATTAACTCCACTCATTTGGGAAGTAAATATTGAGTGCAGTGTGTTGTATTAGATTCTGTTAAAACGAGAAATCATCACAGATAAAGTGTTTGGACTTTTTTGCACTTTATCGCTGTGCAGGGTGTAATTCAGAGAAGCTTGAGAAACGTGTGGTCATCGTGCCGTGCATGCCTGTCCTTTAATCAGACCGTGCAGTGCAGGCTTGGGTAGTGTTGAGACTGCTTCACAGCTGCAGGAAAAAAGTGCCAAAGATGCTCAGTGAGTCGTGTTAAGATGACTGGTGGCTATAGCCATCTAACAACCACCCCACACTTAACTGCAGACCAGCCAAAAGTCCTCAGGAACAGTTCGGTAAACAGCTTCCAATCTTCCCAGATCCCAGTCTACTCAGTGACCCAGTCCACCAGGGCTCTGCCCTCATTGTATGATGCCAGATAGAACAGGACACCCAGGGGTGCTGTCTCCATTCTGCAGTGCAGCTGTTTTGGTTGTGTGACAGGGACCTGCTGACAGCATTGGGTCGGTGGTTCTTGTGTTGTGGTTGATTCCAGTTAACGCAGGTAAACCTTATTACGTCTCTCTGTGGAAAGTGTGGAAAGGTCCACAGAAAGAAACGGTAATAAGGTTTATCTGCGTTCTAGTTGGTTTGGCTTGAGTTTCAGGTCGTGCAGTTACAATCACGCTGCTGTCGTCACACGTTTGATGCCAGCGTTAAGGGATGCAAATCACTCTGTTTGGTAGCAAAACTAGACATCACCTGATGCCGTTAAAGAACGCGATTCAATTCAATTCAATTTTATTTATATAGCGCCAAATCACAACAAAAGTCGCCTCAAGGCGATGGCCAGTGCCAATGTAGACTCAGTGTCCGATGTTTACTGGGGCCTTTATTTTCATGTACTGTACCGGGTCAACGTGTACTGCAAATGTGCAGGCAAGAGAAACTACACTGTTTTTACTGTTTCTATTTGTCTGGCTGCAGAAAAGTAAAGAGACACTGAAGCAGTTTTACATAGAAAACTAACAGGAAACAGGAAGTCCAAAGTAAGAAGGAGGTGAGGGCAGCAGTGAGGAGGGTGATGGCTCAGGGATTCCCATGATGCACTGTTTCTCCTTCTGTCCCTTTTTCACTCACCACGTGTTCATACATCAATCTGCATTTAATTCTGAGTTATTATTAATCTCTGGCTCTCGTCCACAGCATGTCTTTAGTCCCGTCTCCCTCCCCTCAGCCTGGTTCTGCTGGAGGTTTCTTCCTGTTCAAAGGGAGTTTTTCATTCCCACTTTTGCCAAAGGGCTTGATCTTTATTACTGTAGGGTCTTTACCTTACAACATCAAAGGCTTTGAAGTGACTGTTGTCATTTGGTGCTGCATAAAGAAAATCAAATTGAATTGAGTTAGTGAGGCGGTGGGCCCGAGTGTGAGTCCAGGACCAAGTGTGTCCAAATGAATTAAAGAACTCATTCATTCATTACAAATTGGAAATAGCCCATTTATTTAATATTTATTAATTTATTAATAATTATTTAATATCATTTAATAATGACATGTATATTAAATAGAAATTAATTTGATTTGATCCTTTTAATAAATTGTGTATTTAGTTCCAATTTCCGTAATTATTTCACGGTTCCTGTGTTCGTGTCATCCTCACCCATCAAACACTGACAGAGTCAAAACCTTTTCTTTGTTTTGTTTTCTACCCAAACTGTAAGTCACGTTTTCAAATACCACGGTTTCTTTGAATACACTTTTTAAATATTCAGTTTGGTGTGATCTTCAAATATCTGGTTGATCTGGAGCCCGTTTGCCAAAGTGTGCCAGTGTTTTTGGAGATGTCCGTTCCCACTAGTGTAACAGCCGCCTTACTGCTGACCCTCACCACTTAAACCAGAGACATGTGACCTAGTGTGTTGTTGCTGTTCGTAGATATACAAAAGACTGATGTGTGTCCTGCCCAGATATAATGAAAAAGATCTATTTTTAAAAAATATATTTATTTATTCCTCTGTTTTCTAAACATGAGCTCTCTGTTATAAATTCCTAATAAGTCTATTAGAATAAAATCAGATTAACTTTTGATGTGTGTGTGTGTGTGTGTGTGTGTGTGTGTGTGTGTGTGTGTGTGTGTGTGTGTATACATGCTTTTTATTAACAGAGATGATGTTGGTGGTTTTAATCATGTAGTCGTCTCACTGTAAAGCTTAATTTTACAAGATGCTGTGTAAAATTAATTAATATGAATTAATATTAACTGACTTTGGTCCTGATAAAATATTATCAGATCTGGACAGGATCTGGTCGGCTGTGTACAAACACACAGTGATGCTCGATAAACCAGTTCATGCGTCGGGTCTAAAATCTTCTGAAACCCTGCAGTTGATCTAAATGTGACAGCGCTGACACAGCGTCTGTAATAGAGCAAACAAAGACCACTTGGGAGCCGTCCTCCTCAGCCACGCTTTTATGGCAGAACAAATCAAACATGGATCACAAGACTTTGGACTTTCATTGACTGAACCCGTGTTTTGATATCTTTTATGTAGGGCTGCTCAATTAATCGAATTTTAATCACGATTAATTACGATCTGGACTTTCAAAGATCATTAAAAATGACTGAGCCGATTATTAGCCCCTCCCTCATGCTTTACTCTCGCGCTGCTCCGTGTGGCAAATCGAGCGCACCTCTCTGCATTTCGAACACGCGTCACAACAATTAAGAGGACCCGAGGGAAGCTCGGAAAGAAGTTCAAAAGGGACATAAATGTGAGCTGTGGATTTTGTGGAAGCCATCCTGAGACTGTGCAGCACCTTTTCTGGATCTGTTCATACGCTGGAACATTTTGGAAAGACTTCAGTAGATTCATTGCTGGACATCTCTATAAAGACTTTACTGTGAAA
>NW_024582702.1:596319-598547 GCF_018398535.1 Haplochromis burtoni | reverse complement strand
AGATCATTTAAAACCTTTAGGAGAGCCGTCTCAACAACCCTGCAGTGTGGCTGAATTTAAACTAATTTATGTTGCTAGGTTTAAGGGAATTCAACAGTTTTCCCTTAAAAAATAAAATCCTCATTTAAAAATTGCATTTTGCATTTATTGTGTTATTTGTTTGATGATCTAAAGCTTGAAGTGTGACAAATATGCAGAAAATCATGAATGAGGCAAATCACTGTAGGTGTGAATAAACAAGAAGACTAAACAAATGAATCTGTTAAACTCAAGAAGATATTGTGTGATTTTAAAACTAACTGAAATGTAAAAATATGCAGAAGTACACAGAATAATAATTTCACATAATGTTGCGTTGCCACCGAGACGCCAGCATGACCAGCTCCACTGCCATGATAAATGCCGTAACTCCAATTCCCAGGTGCTGCCAGGCGGTGGTGCTGTTCTCAGCTGTCAGAGTTCTGTATAAATTCATATCATATCCAAATATACTGGAGTTTTAAGTTTGCGTTTGGTCCTGAATAAAGAAGACGGTGGTGAGTGAGTATTCGTTGTAACAGTTTCACTGTCACTGCTCACAGCGACATCTACAGTTTGCACTTCACTCCAGATCAGATCATCCAGCTTAAACATCTAAAGGGAAAAGGAAGTACAGTGGAATGACCAGAGATGGGCAGTAACGCGTTACAAGTAACCCTAACTACACAAAATGTCATATCTGTGTCGATTTTTTATTACTTACATTTAGTTAGTTTTTTATAAACTTCTTGTCCGAGTGTCTCTTTTATCCTGATCAGAGGCCGTCATTGCGCCTCCATGATGAGCTCTTGTATGTTTCTATGAATAAGAAACGAACAACTGAAGGGTTTTGAAGATGTACATGAAGTGTGCATTTAATTCTAATGGATTCTATTATTTATTTATTTTTTTAATTTAATGAATACTGTTAACCTGCTTCAATGTGAATTCTGAACCTGCATTGTTTTAATTTCCTGTGAATCACTTGTTTTGGGTTTTCTTCTGCCGATACTCTTTGATGGTAATACCAACACAGATCCCCTGACAGTTACAATGAAGGTTCGAGTACCTATCCCTGACTTTCAGCAACCAACACTAACTGGTGACATTTGAACGATCGGCCAGAGAAAAAGAAAATGTATTAACTGATTATCTTTAAAACCTAAGGAAGAAATAATCCACACATACTAACTGTGAGAATAAAAAAGGTGGTGAAGAAAAAATACTGAGATTTAATGATGATTTCATGAAGTTCAGAGACTCCATGACTGAAAATATTCCTGGACTGTATGCCGTCTCTCGCTCTCTTCTCTGTCCCCTCACACCCAATCAGTAGTGTCAGATGATTGTTGAGCCTGGTTTCATCCTGTTTCTGCTGTAACAAAACTAATTTCCCACGTGTGGGTAGGGATGGGTATCGTTTAGGTTTTATCTGATACCGGTGCCAAACCGGTACTTTTGGAACGGTTCCGGTGCTTAAAGAGTGAAGAACACCAACTTTGTCCTAAAACCTCTCATGTTCAGCTGAAGGTTAGCCTTTTCTGCAGCTATGGGGCATATATGGTTTCACTCTATCAAACAGCCGCATGTAACTACGACAGTGTTTGCTAGTTCACCTTACATGCATTAATGTAATTTAAGTGGATTTATTTCCCACTTAAAAAGATAAATGGCTTCTCAGTAGACCCGCTGCTCAGATGCCTTGATGAAATAAGGGCCTGGATGGCTTTGAACTTTTTACATTTTAATGAACAGAAATCAGAAGTGATGGTTTTTGGTGGCGCTTCTGAGGCCACTACTATAGATCTTGGTTCACTGGCACAGTATGTTAAACCAGTCATCACTAATCTGGGAGTTAAAATAGAGGCAAATGTTAAACTTGAAAGCAGGTCAGAGCTGCTGTAAGATCTAGCTTTTTTCATTTGAGGGAATTAGCCAAAATAAAGCCCATCTTATCGAAACAGCATTTTGAGACAGTAATCCATGCCTTTGTTACTTCTAGGCTGGATTATTGTAACGCACTTTATTTTGGGTTAGTGATGCGTCCATTAGGCGCCTGCAGGTTGTGCAAAATGCTGCAGCACGTCTTTTAACTGGAACAAAAAAGTTTGAGCACATTACCCCAATTTTAATTTCACTCCACTGGCTACCTGTACATTTTAGGATTGTTTTTAAAATTCTCTTATTTGCTTTTAAATCTCTTAATGGCC
>NW_024582702.1:593161-595408 GCF_018398535.1 Haplochromis burtoni | reverse complement strand
AGGACGATACCGGTACCCATCCCTACATGTGGGACTAATAAAGGTTATCTTATCTTATCTTAAAAGGGAGTTTTTCTTTCCCACTTCCAAATTCTTGCTCATAGGGGTTGTGTGACTGGTCAGATTTCTTTATTAAACTGTAGGCTCTTTACCTTACGATGTAAAGTTAGCACTCTAAATAAGACTGAATTGAATGTTGTTCTACGTAGTAAGAAATCACAGATCTGCATTAAAATGTGTTTGTTATTGTGCTTGTTTTCATTCTCTTTTGCAGTCGCCTGGTTCAGCGTCACCTTCTCCACCAGGAGCAGAGTCCTCCAGTCAGCACCTGCTACAGCACGACAGCTTTGAAACCTCTCCCACCAGTAAAGAGGTGAGGTCAACACTGGATTACTCGTTCAGTAGTCAACTCACACAGTTAACAATTAACATACTTTTGTCTTTTCATTTACAGTCCAGGAGAAGCCTTGCGTCCTTTCCCACATATGTAGAAGGTGAGTTTCAAATTGCCCCACAACTCCATGATATGAGATCATTTCATATGTCAGTCATTAATGGCCGAGGCTAAGCCTGATCTATGGGAATATGACCACAGATACAAAGAAACTGATCTTTCTCTGAGGGACTCTCCTTTAGTGTTAGGGTGAGGAGCTCAGTTGTAAGCTATTCCAGCTGGGCATGTCCTACTGGGAGGAGCCCCCAGTGTAGACCCAGGACATGCTGGACAGATGTGCTGGTAACAGCTCAGTGTTTGGAGTAAGAGGGAGGTCTTCTTAGGCTGTTGCCTCAGCGACCTGACTTCAGATAAGCAGAAGAAAATGTCTGGATTATTTCTTGTGTTGTTGTTTAGCTTTTATTGAAGTGGTTGTCATGAATTTTCCACGACATAATGCACAGTGCACCACACTTTTCAGTTGTGATTTATTCTTTTTTTTAAATTATTTAAATGATTTTGTTATTTTGTTGTACTTTAGTAATACGTGAGCATCTTCTGTAGTAACATGCCATATTGAACGGCTGCACAGTTAAGCAGCATCATTCATCACTGAAGAATGCGATTCATGGTTTGAAATGCCTTCATTCGTTTTTGACATTGTCCATTAAATGGTTCTTACATTTAACTCAATATCTGAGTGTTTCTTAGTTTAGACTAGTTGGTTAGTTTTTAGTTCTTTCTGCCTCCCCTCCTCAGCACCAGCGTCACCCTGTGTGACACTCACACGGCCCGATGTTGAGCCACTCTGTCGTTCCTGCTCTGATCTTCACACAGATCAACTGGAGCAAAATTCAGCCATTATACTCATTTCAACACAACAACACATTTTCCTGTATGTATGCTGCATATACATTTGCACGCTGCAGCTCAGTCACACATGAATATCATGCGTCTTCATAATTCCAGCCTGACGTCTCAGTTACACAGGAACACTTTCACAATCACAGTGCACTCTGTATTATTTCCTTTTAAAATCATACACGTTAAAGTCACAGAGTCTCACATCTGTCTTTTACTCGCACACACAGAGAGCCAAGAACACATCATAACTCAAACTGCATGGTATTATTCATCATATTGATCCGTTTATTCATGACTATACTTTGATTAGAATCAAGCTTGATTAACTATTAACCAAAAACCTGGATGTTAAGTGCTTTGATTCCACTTTTGGGCAAAGATGAGTCAAACTCTTTGATACCACAGGGGAAAAGACCAAAAGTTAAAATGCTTTGTTTTCCAGTTTTTAATAAAAATTACAACAATACTGTCACAAATAATTTGTATTAGGTGTGAAAGTGAGAGAACCCAAAGTGCAGGACAAGTCCAAAGATTTCAAAAGTCGGTAAAACAAAGGATAAAATACTCCAGGATGGTGCATCAGTGTGTGAAGAGGCATCTCTGGGAAGACTGGTGGCTGAAAACTTTTAGAAGATCCCTATTTTCAGATTCCTGTCCATTTCTAACACACACTTCAATAACAGTGTCATCCAAGTATTTCTGGATGTGGCAGGATTGTACTTAAAGTCTGCTGTATACAAGGCGAAAAGGAATTTTCAAGGACGTCCTTGAAAATTAAAAACATAACTCTCATACATTCAATTAAATTTATTTATAAAGCACCAAATCACAGCAACAGTCGCCTCAAGGCTGTATTATTGTAATAATTGGGGGCGCGGTATGAAAAGAAAAAAGGACTCTTAGACACTGCTGGCATAACTGACATGTTTTTGACGGGGCTCCCACACAAA
>NW_024582702.1:585425-593141 GCF_018398535.1 Haplochromis burtoni | reverse complement strand
ATGCAGCTGTATTGCTAATGGCGATGAATCCAAACAGGATTTTTATCCTACATAAAACTATCAGGTATAGTGATGGTGTGCTCTGCTTCTGCCATTCCTGTTGAAATGATTTATTTATCGTGGGTTAGAGTGAGAAAGGTAAGACTGGCTAAATAATTGAGTGTGGATCGAGTTGCAGTGTGACCACAGCTGTTTCCTATGTAGATAAAGTCAATGTTTGATCGCACTAATGTTTTAAATGTCACTTTTTCAAATATCCACAACAACAGTTATGTTGGAATACATTTTGGTGACTGGCACGAACACGATGCCCTTACTGATCCACGTAGATACACTCGCAGTGTTGATCCCATGGTGAATCCTGATATCCCGGTGAAACCCGAGCGCCTGTCGGGTCTGTCTGATAGAGCTGTGCATGTACCCACACGACGACACTCTACAGGCTCGTTCATCTGTGGAACTTCACCAGAATTAGTTCTTTTACTGAAAGTAATGGAAAATTTTTGGATGTATCAGGAAGAAAAGTTTGAGGAGGAACAAGCAAAGCAGAAACATCCAACTCTCCGACATGATCAGGATGAGGTATGTTTGGTGGAATAATCTAAGAGTATTTCTGATGGAAAGATTTGTGTTTTCTGCGAACCCATGCAGGACGTGAGAGCATTAATGTTCGTTCTAACAGTGTTTTCCTCCAATACTTTCACAGGTATTGAGTGTCTAACAAAAATGTACTGATTCAAAATGTTAGTGAACACAGACCCAGCAAGCATCCTGCAAAAACTAAACGAGGATTGAACACCAGATAAAGTTGTTTTAACAGTGTTCAGATTTAAAAGTCAAATCTTTGGAAGAAGAAAGACACAGATTTAAGATTTTTAGGCATCTGAAGGTGAATATTTCCTAAATGAAACTAATGTGCACTACTGTGAAAAGCATTTGTATCCTTCCTGATTTGTTACTTTTTTGCTTAATTGTATGATTTAAATGTTTCAAATCATCAAACAAATGTTAATATTAGTCACAGTGGTGATTTATTCCGCTGATCAAACCTACCTGTGCCTGTGTGAAAAACAAATGTTCTAATACAAACCCAATGCCACCCCCTCCACAAATGCTTGTCTCACAAAAATACCTGAACATTTTGCCGAAAGAGCTTTTGGTGATCCAGTTATCAATCAATCAATCAATCTTTATTTATAAAGCACTTTTCATACAAAGAAAATGTAGCACAAAGTGCTTTACATAGTTAAAAGCAGCCCACCCCACCCTCCAACTCACTCCCCACACTCTCAATAGGGCTTCGGAGTTGACGTCACGCCGCAATGCATTGTGGGAGCGCAGCTCCATTTTCGGGGTCTACGATCCAAACAAATACACTGTATTGGAACGGCGACTACGACAAGAAACACGCTTAAAAGCAGCTCGAAAGAAAACGGACGGTATAGAGATCGATTGCGTCCAGAGGCGAAGCAGCGGTATTTGAAAAAAATTGAGTGCATCGCAAATCTGGACCCATACGACATACGGCAGTGGAGTAAAGACCCAGACGACTTACCGCCACTGTCCTACCCCGATATCTTCACCTATCTTGTTTGTGGAGTAAGTGCTTACACTGCGAACCAGTTTCGTAATTACAAGTCACTGGAGGCGCATATCCAATTTACAAATGGCTGGGTGCAAGATTTGGCTATTTTCAAGCCGCCAAAATCTGAGTACGTCGTCATTCATACTAAGGTACGTCAGCTGGAGTGCATCGAGTGACATAGCCATTTTCCACCCCCCACCATAATTAATGTTAAATCTTTATCATTGAACTGTTAAAATATCGTTATCATATTATGTGCCCATAATTGTATAGTAGATGCAAATTAACACATTGATAATCGGGCAAATTATAAACGCCAATCAGTGTCATAGGCAGGCTTCCCTACATTTGTGCGAAACAATTAGCGAATCGTTACATAGCACATATGTCTGCAAAGTCACTCCATTCGATGTTTGATCGCAATTTCTATAACTTCCGAGACCATCAACGGTAATATTATTCAGCTATAAAGTGTGATAAGAACATATTTAGAACTTACCGGAATGAAAATGTCGTGAGCACACCAGCTGATATCTGGAGACGTAACAGAACTTGATATCAGCTCGTCTCACGGCTGCTATCCAGGCTAGACGCCTTCGTTTGGTAATATCCGATACATGAGCTCCTTCATGTTGCTTCCAGGTTGGGAAAGCATAAAAAGACAATCCAACCTTATTCCCGTGCCGGTCGTAAGATCGAACATTGCAGCCGAGCACACAGCAAGTACGAACCATGGCTATGCTATCGCTCCTAGCTTAGACCCCCAAAATGGTGAATCGGGCCAAAATCCTTTCCACGCCCACCCCCGTGACATCACGCTCCGAAGCCTCTCAATACACATATATCCCCCCACCCCCACCCACACACACATACACACACGCGCACACTTAAAGAGTAAAAATTGGGCTGGACTCGCATGAGCCAAGTGAGGAAACACTATAACAGGGAGCCGTCTGCACCGGGAGCCGGTCACAGACCGCAGCCTCCAGGCTGGGCACACAGCAGGAGGGAGGCAAAGGAGCCCCCCAGCCAGGCTGAGAGGACCCCAGAGACCCAGCAGCCACGGTCAATCACAGCCCCGGTGCAGAGAGCGCCCTCCGAGGAAACACTGGAGATATGATGCAATACGATATATATAGGGTAAAATGATAAAATAAATAAGAACAGGATACAATATAAATATAAATATAAATAGAGTAAGAAGATTAAAAAATGAATAAGAATAAAATCAAGAAATATTAGGTAAATCCTAAATTAATAATAGAATAACAGGATAGAATAAATAAGCATAAAATAAATAAACGCTAAGTAAAAGCTAAATTAAAAAGGTGGGTCTTGAGCCTGTTCTTAAAAACATGTACGTTCTCTGCGGCCCTGAGCTCCTCCGGCAGGCTGTTCCACAGACGAGGACCATACCACTGAAAAGCTGCCTCTCCGTGAGTATGTGTCCTGACTTTAGGGACAATCAAAAGGCCAGTACCAGAGGACCTCAGGGTCCGCGAGGGTTCGTATGGTAAAAGCAGATCTGAGAGATAAGAAGGCCCAAGACCATTAAGACATTTAAAAACCAATAAAAGAACTTTAAAATCGATCCTGAAACACACGGGGAGCCAGTGCAGCGATTCTAAAACCGGTGTAATGTGGGCCCGCCCTCTGGTCTTCGTCAGCACACGAGCTGCCGAGTTTTGCAAGAGTTGTAAAGTTGAAATATTCTTCTTAGGAAGACCAGAGAGCAGGGCATTACAGTAATCAATGCGACTGGTAATAAAAGCATGCATCAGCATCTCCGTGTTGGCCCGAGAGAGAATAGGGCGGACTCTGGCTATATTTTTTAGATGATAAAATCCAATTTTGGTTACATGTTTAACATGTGGGATAAAACCAAGCTCAGAGTCAAAAATAACACCCAGGTTTTTCACTTGTAGCGAAGGACATAGTGAAAATGCCTCTAATTTAGACAAGAGTTTCTCTCTCTGAGCCTCAGGACCGACAATTAAAACTTCAGTTTTGTCCTGGTTAAGCTGTAAAAAGTTTTCTGCCATCCAAGATCTTATATCCAAGATACAGTTAAAAAGGGCATCCATTGGTCTGGTGTCATCAGGAGACACGGAGATGTACAGCTGCGTGTCATCAGCGTAACTGTGGAAGTTCACTCCATGCCTCCTGATGACACCGCCGAGAGGGAGCATATACAAATTAAAAAGTACAGGGCCTAGAACCGACCCTTGAGGCACACCACATGTCATTTTATGGATCTTAGAGGAGCATGTATCCATACTCACCATAAAAGATCTGTCAGAGAGATAGGAAGTGAACCAGTTGTGTACAGCACCAGAGAGGCCCACCATGTGTTTCAGTCTGTTTAAAAGAATAGCGTGGTCTACTGTATCAAAGGCTGCGCTTAGATCCAGTAGCACCAGGACTGAGAGCTTTTGGGAGTCCCAGTTACATCTAAGATCATTTAAAACCTTTAGGAGAGCAGTCTCTGTGTGTGCGCTGAATTTAAACTAATATTTATGTTGCTAGGTTTAAGGGAATTCAACAGTTTTCCCTTAAAAAATAAAATCCTCATTTAAAAATTGCATTTTGCATTTATTGTGTTATTTGTTTGATGATCTAAAGCTTGAAGTGTGACAAATATGCAGAAAATCATGAATGAGGCAAATCACTGTAGGTGTGAATAAACAAGAAGACTAAACAAATGAATCTGTTAAACTCAAGAAGATATTGTGTGATTTTAAAACTAACTGAAATGTAAAAATATGCAGAAGTACACAGAATAATAATTTCACATAATGTTGCGTTGCCACCGAGACGCCAGCATGACCAGCTCCACTGCCATGATAAATGCCATAACTCCAATTCCCAGGTGCTGCCAGGCGGTGGTGCTGTTCTCAGCTGTCAGAGTTCTGTATAAATTCATATCATATCCAAATATACTGGAGTTTTAAGTTTGCGTTTGGTCCTGAATAAAGAAGACGGTGGTGAGTGAGTATTCGTTGTAACAGTTTCACTGTCACTGCTCACAGCGACATCTACAGTTTGCACTTCACTCCAGATCAGATCATCCAGCTTAAACATCTAAAGGGAAAAGGAAGTACAGTGGAATGACCAGAGATGGGCAGTAACGCGTTACAAGTAACCCTAACTACACAAAATGTCATATCTGTGTCGATTTTTTATTACTTACATTTAGTTAGTTTTTTATAAACTTCTTGTCCGAGTGTCTCTTTTATCCTGATCAGAGGCCGTCATTGCGCCTCCATGATGAGCTCTTGTATGTTTCTATGAATAAGAAACGAACAACTGAAGGGTTTTGAAGATGTACATGAAGTGTGCATTTAATTCTAATGGATTCTATTATTTATTTATTTTTTTAATTTAATGAATACTGTTAACCTGCTTCAATGTGAATTCTGAACCTGCATTGTTTTAATTTCCTGTGAATCACTTGTTTTGGGTTTTCTTCTGCCGATACTCTTTGATGGTAATACCAACACAGATCCCCTGACAGTTACAATGAAGGTTCGAGTACCTATCCCTGACTTTCAGCAAACAACACTAACTGGTGACATTTGAACGATCGGCCAGAGAAAAAGAAAATGTATTAACTGATTATCTTTAAAACCTAAGGAAGAAATAATCCACACATACTAACTGTGAGAATAAAAAAGGTGGTGAAGAAAAAATACTGAGATTTAATGATGATTTCATGAAGTTCAGAGACTCCATGACTGAAAATATTCCTGGACTGTATGCCGTCTCTCGCTCTCTTCTCTGTCCCCTCACACCCAATCAGTAGTGTCAGATGATTGTTGAGCCTGGTTTCATCCTGTTTCTGCTGTAACAAAACTAATTTCCCACGTGTGGGTAGGGATGGGTATCGTTTAGGTTTTATCTGATACCGGTGCCAAACCGGTACTTTTGGAACGGTGCCGGTGCTTAAAGAGTGAAGAACACAAACTTTGTCCTAAAACCTCTCATGTTTAGCTGTTTTTTTGTAAAAAGATACCAATGATAGCCTTTCCTGCAGCTATGGGGCATATATGGTTTCACTCTATCAAACAAGAAGACAGCCGCATGTAACTACGACGCTGTTTGCTAGTTCACCTTACATGCATTAATGTAATTTAAGTGGATTTATTTCCCACTTAAAAAGATAAATGGCTTCTCAGTAGACCCGCTGCTCAGATGCCTTGATGAAATAAGGGCCTGGATGGCTTTGAACTTTTTACATTTTAATGAACAGAAAACAGAAGTGATGGTTTTTGGTGGCGCTTCTGAGGCCACTACTATAGATCTTGGTTCACTGGCACAGTATGTTAAACCAGTCATCACTAATCTGGGAGTTAAAATAGAGGCAAGTCTTAAACTATTTTGGGGTTAGTGATGCGTCCATTAGGCGCCTGCAGGTTGTGCAAAATGCTGCAGCACGTCTTTTAACTGGAACAAAAAAGTTTGAGCACATTACCCCAATTTTAATTTCACTCCACTGGCTACCTGTACATTTTAGGATTGTTTTTAAAATTCTCTTATTTGCTTTTAAATCTCTTAATGGCCTGCCCCCCCCTACCTCTCGGAGCTACTACAACCATATACACCTGCCCGTTCCCTTAGGTCCGCCAATCAGCAGCTCCTTAAGGTACCGAAAACTAAGTATAAATCTAAAGGTGATCGTGCTTCTGCTGTAGTTGCTCCAAAGTTGTGGAATGATCTGCCCGTGCATGTTAGGCCTCTTCTCTCTCTGAATTTAAAAGTCTTCTTAGAACATATTTATTCGCTGAAGCCTTTGGCATTGATTAGAGGGGTTGACTCAATTTGTTTTAACATGTTTCAATTTATTTTAGTTTTTTAGTTATTTATTTTATCTTATCTCATTTTAATTTTCTTTACTTATGCTATTAGCATGTACAGCACTTTGTGAACTCTGGTTTTATGTTAAAGTGCTTAATAAATAAAGGTGGTATGGTATGGTAATAACGTGGTTAGCCTACTCACGCAGAGAAGAACGGCTGCTGCTGCATCATCATCCTCATCATTTCTGCTACACTGGCAGGGCTAGGGGCCAGGACTCTCCTCTTCGGGTTTTTGGGGGATGTTGCTAACTCCGGGTCCGATAACAGGCAACCCACCCGCAGTAGATGTGCTCGGTGTGAGGTCTCGCAGCAAGCTATCAAATACGGCGCATTTCTCGGCTTTTAAAAAAAACGCTATGCGTCGCCAGGTGTTTCATCAGATTTGAGGTGTTACCTCCTTTGACAGTATCACAGTATCAGCTTAAAGCACTTGTTGCAGGCTGCTGAGTTTGCATCTTTTGCTGTGAAGTACAGCCAGACTTTTGACCGCTTCGCCTTGGGCATTTTTAATCTGTAGCTCTGCTCTAAAAGAACGTACGTACCTGGACCCGCCTACTATCCTCGGAAACGTAAAATGATTGGCTAGAATTCAAAGTGTATCACAGCTCAGGAAAAAAAAGCACCGAAATGTGCGCTGCTTTTCGGTCTGGTTACTACCGTTTATGTCAGGACGATACCGGTACCCATCCCTACATGTGGGACTAATAAAGGTTATCTTATCTTATCTTAAAAGGGAGTTTTTCTTTCCCACTTCCAAATTCTTGCTCATAGGGGTTGTGTGACTGGTCAGATTTCTTTATTAAACTGTAGGCTCTTTACCTTACGATGTAAAGTTAGCACTGTAAATAAGACTGAATTGAATGTTGTTCTACGTAGTAAGAAATCACAGATCTGCATTAAAATGTGTTTGTTATTGTGCTTGTTTTCATTCTCTTTTGCAGTCGCCTGGTTCAGCGTCACCTTCTCCACCAGGAGCAGAGTCCTCCAGTCAGCACCTGCTACAGCACGACAGCTTTGAAACCTCTCCCACCAGTAAAGAGGTGAGGTCAACACTGGATTACTCGTTCAGTAGTCAACTCACACAGTTAACAATTAACATACTTTTGTCTTTTCATTTACAGTCCAGGAGAAGCCTTGCGTCCTTTCCCACATATGTAGAAGGTGAGTTTCAAATTGCCCCACAACTCCATGATATGAGATCATTTCATATGTCAGTCATTAATGGCCCAGGCTAAGCCTGATCTATGGGAATATGACCACAGATACAAAGAAACT
>NW_024582702.1:580423-585400 GCF_018398535.1 Haplochromis burtoni | reverse complement strand
GTGAAATCACTGATGCTCTGGAAGTAGAAAAGGTCGTGAACATTTTTCTTGTAAAACAAAGGGGGGCCCAGCAAGAACAGTGTGGAGCCACTGGTCTGCCACGTACCGACAGAGCAGAGCAGCTACATGAACTCTGCTCCCACAGAGGTCGATGATGTTGTTACATGTTGGAAACATGGATACTGTTGCAGTGATGAGCAAACAAATACACCCAGTGAGTCTCTGTTCTCTACCACAACATTTAGCAGCAATGACTTTAAATATTTTATCTGTATGACTTTACGACACGGTTACATCATTGTGGATCTTTAGTTCATTGTAGCTTGCTGGCATTTGCTTGTGAACAGTTCTTGAGTTGAGGTCAGGACTTTGCCCGGCCTATAGCAGCCCCTTTTCTTTATCAGCCGTTCGCTGACCCCGCTTTGGCCAAGCATCAGCTATTGGACAGATCGTTTCCCGTCTGAGGAGTTCATGGATGACTTAGTGACTGCAAGCTGCGTAGTTCCTATGGCTACAAATCCCAATCACCACTGTGGCTGGCAGTTAGTGACTTTATGCACTGATATGCTGTGTGTGGTTTTGCTAGATGTGACCAAACATTTCCACTTTGGTTTGTTCAGCTCTGACTGCTTCAGAGCCCCAAACTGTCAGAAGTTCTATTTTTAATGATGGGGTTACACTTGCTGTTGATCATTTAATCACGTGCGCGTCATTATCATCACCTTGCTGTACCCTGTTCATTCCTATGGAAGCAGTAAGGGTGCTTAATGTTTCCTCAGGACTTTAATCCTATAAAAAGTCAAACTCAGCCTGAGGAGAAGCTGTTCCTATCTGAAGGAAAATCACTTATGTATAGCCTTTATGCGTTTTTGTGTATGTGTGTATCATGTAGTGACTCTGTGTCATACTCCAGTTCCAGGTCCCTGTGACCCAGATGACCTAATTGATGGAATCATCTTTGCAGCCAACTATCTTGGCTCCACTCAGCTGCTATCAGATAAGACACCATCGAAGAACATCCGAATGATGCAGGCACAGGAAGCTGTCAGTCGGATTAAGGTAAAACACACATAGTTCAGGCTCAGACACACTGTAGTGTGAAGTTGTCTGCACAGAGTCCCAGACTCAGTAATTCAGTGTCTGTGTATACAAACCAGCCAAAACATCAAAACCACGAGTAACATTGTATCGACCTCGCTCCAGAACAGCTCTGACGACTTGCAGCATTGTGTATTTATAGTTCAAAACTTCAGCATGAGAAAAAAATTAATTTCCTACGTGCAGAATTTACTGCGTCCACTTTCCACGAGCACAAAGAAGGCACCGTGCACATGAAAGTGTTGCATCGCAAGCATTGCAGCAGCTCCAAACCCCTGCATGCAACTCTTTACTCTCAAAGTCCGGTTTGTGCAAATCAAATGACTTTTGACTGTTTGAAGGGCAGAGTTGTTTATTTACAAACATTCACAGTGTTCATAGAGAGACCCGCAACAATAACATCCAGCAGTGGGGAAAATATCATTCCCTGTTTTGATAAACAGTGAAATATTTTTATAATTTATCTGTATTTGAAAAAACAAAAAATCCCTATGAAAGCTGATCAGTAATTTATTGTTTGGGCTCCGTGATTTAAAACTATGTTCTAATAACACAAGACCCATGTCACGGTCTGGCTGGCAGACCGTGGGGATGTGTGGGGAAGGAGGACCCAGGCGCGGTGCTCTATGTATAAACAGTGTGTTTATTTACAGTGTGCAACAAAGTAACAAGAAATCCCCGTGTTTTCCCAGACTCCCGTGTTGTGTCTCTCCGTGAATAGTCCGTGTTTTCTGTGCTCTCTCCGCTCCGAGAAGGGGAAAACGACACTAAAAATACATAATAATACACAGGTCCATGACTGCCCAGGGATCCTGGGTTGCCCAGTCCCAGGACCCTGACAACCCAACATGAATCTGGGCAGCACCGAGCATGACGATGCAGTGTTGACTGAAGCCTGTGTCTGGGTGCATGCTCAATGTTTCAGGTAAGTAGATCCCAAAACCTTGATTCTGTTCATCTGGACCAGGGCTGCCCAATCCCGGTCCTCGAGAGCTACTATCCTGCAGCTTTTAGATGCATTCCAACACAGCTGAATGAAATGAATGGCTTGTTATCAGGCCTTTGCCAAACATGATGGCATGCTGAAGAGGTAATCAAACCAGTTGATTCAGCTGTGTTGGAGTAGGGATGCATCTAAAAGCTGCAGGATAGTAGCTCTCGAGGACTGGGATTGGGCAGCCCTGCTCTAGATATTGCTTCAGTGACATGCCATACAGATCTCCTGTGCCCTCGTTTATTTGCGTTTATCAGCTCTTGTAACTCAGTTGAAGAATGTCAGAAAACTGCTGTAAATATATAATCTGCCTTCATAAGTTCCAGTATTAAGCATCGTAACTGCTTTATAATAATAAAGCTTTAACTTAAACACCTCCCTGACAGCCTTATGGGAATTAAAAGAAAACTTATCCCATGTAAACTGATACCTGTTTGTATCATTACATAAAGAAAATACTACCTTTTCTGTCAGGGCATAGGAAGGGGATAAAAAAAACCTAGAACATGTTCTTTAAGATGAAAACTTTACTTCAGTTCAAGAACTTATATCAAATTATGGAATCACAACAGGAAATATCTTAAATATCAGAATCTGAAATCTGTCATACAGAAAAGATTTAAGCCAAAATAACTGAATCTGTGCAGATTCTGTGACCTCCGGGGGTCCAGAGCCAGCTGAGGTCAGCAACTCAAGTCAGGGGAAGCCCTGGGGAAAATCAGTCTCCCAGACTCGAAGCCAACATTAACTGTATGTGTTATTATATCCCTGGGCTCTGAAGGAGCAGGAGAAACTCCTCTACAATCCATGGAGCCAGAAAATGTGGCCTCGGAAGAAATTGATGATTTCTAACTTTATAAATCCGGAGTTAGCAGACAGTTTATAGACTCAGGAATGACTGACACACGGTTAAGTCCCGGCTCAGAAGGAACACAGTCTTTTTGATTCACCACATCTGGGGATGACTGCCCATGGCATGGACATCGCTTCCACCGAGAAGGAGGAGGTGGAGAGGCAGGGGAAACTGATGGTGATGTGGAGAAGTTCTGATGTGGCTGCGCCCCAGTGCTTTATAAAAAGCCTGTGCTGGTGTGAGCTGGCCGCTCGCGGGCTGAGTGTGCGTAAACAGTCATTATCACTCACCACTTGAAATTGCTCAGCAAGCGAGGGGTGACGGCGGCGTGAAGGCCGTTTTCTCCGGAAAGAGGGAGGACCCTGCGAATCGCCTGATTCGTCCTCCTGCAGGCTGGGCAGGTAAGCGGTTGCAGCTGGGGGGTGGAGATGCAGTGTATTAAGAAGACAGTCCTGTATAAGCAGTTGAAGAGAATTCAGTAGCCAGGGGAGACCAGAAACCAGCGACGATACTCCTCCTCAGGAAAATCCAGCCACTGGTTGCATAGCTGATCCACGTCTGATCCAGCTCTTCAGACGGCACGAGTGCTGCTGGGTCCATTGTGTGGTTGCGTCGTTCTGTCATGAAACGGCTGTGGCAGGCAGGATGTAGGACCCAAAATAATACTTGCAAAACCAAAAACTAGGAACTGGGAACTAAATACAAAACACTGCAAAACCAACAAACTAGGGCCGGCGATCTCAGGGGGAACCACACACAGCAAAGCTAAAACACACAGATGGATGACGAGGGATGGGACACAGGAGGAGAGCACAGCTGGGAGTAATCACACACAATAAGACCAGGGGAAGCCAAACTAGACACACTGACAGGAGACACAGTGGGAAAGAGGACTCGAATGGAGGCATTTACTGGAGTTGTGAGGGAGGTTTATTGCAAAAGGCAAACGCAACGTGGGGATGGCAAAAACAGAACTAAGGATAATCTAAACTGGGAGAAACTAAACTATTGAACAGCAACTGGAACACAAAGGGGGACAGCAGGGAGGGCACACAGTGGATTCACAAGAAGTTCACAGACAGTTTTCCAGGAGACAAAAACAGATGGACCAGTAACGAGCGCATGAAATACACACAGAGGGACACTGGGAAATCACACACAGGTGTGAGACACAGCTGGACCTGATTATCTGACGAGACAGAGGAAACACTAACACCAGGGACCAACAGGGGGAGCACTAGTGATGGGCAGATGAAGCTTCATGAAGCACTGAAGCTTTTCATCCAATTGGTTCCCCCAGTGCAAAGCATCTTGAAGCTTCATTTGCTCTAGTAGGACACCTACTGGACGTAAAAATATTAGTTGGCATGAATTTGAAGAGTGTGGCATTTTGCACACAGCCTGTAAATGTCAACAACAAAAGGAGTGTGTAAAACATGTATATTGTAGTGATGGCAGTATACTGTGTATATTTATACTGGCAGTATGGAAAATGATTATTTGGAAATGCTTAAAATGGAAATGATCATTTACTGTGAGGTGAGGTGTGGTTGGGGTGTGGACAGGTTGTGCTTTTGTAACGTTGAGGTATGGACAGCTACACACTGAGGCTTTGAGCCTCAGTCCTGCCTGTTCACATTTTATTCTGTAAAAACTAAATTTTCACTGCTTTTATGACCTTTTTAGTGGGGAGAACATAGCTAGGATTTAATGATTTAACAAATCTTTTGA
This sequence comes from Haplochromis burtoni, assembly GCF_018398535.1. Classification (NCBI taxonomy): domain Eukaryota; kingdom Metazoa; phylum Chordata; class Actinopteri; order Cichliformes; family Cichlidae; genus Haplochromis; species Haplochromis burtoni. The sequence goes on along the minus strand of NW_024582702.1, from coordinate 580,724 downwards.
ATCCTTTGTCCTCCACAATGCTAAATGGCTGGGAGTCCTCAATCACCATGCTAACCAGGTCTTCATCTATTTGAGATTGTTCTCCTGAGGAAAGACAATAAAGACAAAGCACAAATATAAATATCACACACGTAACTTATTACAGTTGTATAATATTGTTATATCATTTAGTAACATTACTGCATGCTATATTATCATGGCATTTGATGGCTCACCTGGTCTTGCTCCACAATCGGTGTTCCCCTTATTCTCATGCAAAGCTCTGTAGTGCCTAAGCATGGATGAGGTGTTGTTGTTATAT